>NC_133819.1:138570313-138725768 GCF_047830755.1 Zonotrichia albicollis
GTAATCATTCAGTAACAACTAGAAATAACATAGTATGATATTTCCACAAACCCACCATTTTTTTAGCCTCAAATGGGTGCAGTTTCATGTGGACAAAGGTGTCATAGCTCATAAATGGTGTTTATTCAGGGTTTTACTTGGCCAGGGCCAGCAGCAGTTTGAGCTACTGAGCCTTGCCTGCTCTGTTCACTCACCTGTGATGTGTGGTCCTTGCAGAAGCAGAGGGCTTCAGGTAGAATCACAGGATCATCAAGATTGGAAGAAAATAAGATTATCAAGTCCCACTATTGCCCAGTACTATCACTGTAACCCCTGAACCACATCACCCAGGACCAGATCCAGATACCCTTTAAATACTCCCAGGGCTGGTGAATCTGCAACCTCCCTGGGCAACTTATTCCAATGCCTGACTACCCCAACACTGGAAAAAGAAATTCCTTCTGCATTTTCCCTGTCTCAGTTTAAGGCCATTTCCTCTGGTCCCCACTGCAGGCACAGCAGAATAGACTGGCCTGCACCTCATTACACCCTCCTTTCAGGTGGCTGTAGAGAGAAATGAGGTCCCTCCTGAGCCTCCTCTACTCAAGACTGAGCAGACATAGCTCCATCAGCTGTTCCCTTAAGACATGCTTTCTAGACCTCTCATAAGCCTTGTTGCAATAGGGTCCAAATGGACTCTGTTATTGATTGATTGATTTCTTTTGTTAGTATTGCTGTAGAAGTCCTGGTGTCATTACATCACTGCCCTCCCAGCAGTGTTGGTTCATCTCCTTTCTGTAAAGGCTTCTGTCCAGGTTAGATGTAGTCAGTTTTTCTTGTTTTATTCTCATTTTAAATCAAAGGTTTTATCATTGTATTTATCATCTTGTATTTCTCTCGTATTGGGTGACAGACCTTGAACATGCAGTGACTGTAACTATGTTCTGAATAGGCAGATACAATTTTAGCTGGTTTTTTTCTTCTTTTTTTTTTGTTTGTATAGGTTTATTCTCTTTAGATATAACAGTTGTAGCTCATGTCTTTTGTTGTTTACTGTAAGAAAATTGAATGCTTATGAAATGAAGAAATCAGGTTACATGATATTTGAATTTTATTTCACTAAGGGCAGGAACAGATAACACAAAAGCTCCCTAATCACAGCCTTGGTTCTGGTTCCAGTTGTAGCCATTTATGTAAATTCCTCATCTGTGTTTTTTGTAAGGCCTGTTGTAATTTAGGAAGAAAGCCATACTGTGTAAATGTTGACTTTTCAATTACTGAGTGCTGGTGAATGCCTGTCAGGTTTGTCCATGCATTTATGAAGTTACACTTTGTTCTCTATGTAAAAAAGGACATAGAATTTTATGCTTGTTTGTTTGTTTTTATTTCTTTCTTTATCATTTGGGTGTAATAAATATGGAAATAGTCCATAGGCTCAATAAGGTTTAATTTATATAAGGAATTTAGATGATTATGACAAAGGGTAGATGGTCAGTTGTTAAGCATTCAAAATAATGTCACCTGGTCTTTGATTTTTTTTTTATGGTTTGCCAGAACTGATTCTGCAATATAATGATGGACAAAAACTTTATTTATTATGTGCTTGTCATCCTATAAGATGTATCACATCTTCAAGGTTTTTTAATAAAACTTCTAATCACACCTGAATTATTTTGTACTTTACCTGTCCCTAGTGCAATCCCTTGATTTGTTTCCTGCAAGGAAGCTAATATTGACATGGTTTGTGTAATTGTGATGGTTCAGTGGAGTAGCAGGCATGCAGCCTGTTAAATGTTCTGCCTGAGTTTTCATACTGTGCAGACTTACCTGTAACGACTGGAGGTTTTTGTTTTCAATAAGTAAGAAAGGAGAAATCCCACTAAAAGGCTGCTTTGCCGGGCGCGGCCTGAAGTGTGCTTGTCTCTATCAGAGGCGGCAGTGAATGGCAGAGGATGCTTTTGTGATCACGAGTGCTAAGAAACAGTGCATTTACTACTCGTGCCCGAGGCGAGTGAATTGTCCGGGTGTCCCCGTCATGGCCCCTCGTGTATCCCCCCCCGATGGCCGCATGTCCCCCGCCGTGTCCGTGTGTCCCGCCCGTGTCCGTGTGTCCCCCGCCGTGTCCGTGTGTACCCCGCCGTGTCCGTGTGTCCCCCGTGCCGGGAGCCGCCGGCAGAGGGCGCCCGTGGCCAGCGCTCGGCCCGGCCCTCCCGGCCGGGTGTCCCGGGGCGCGCGGCAGCGCCGGGCGCGCGGTGCCTTCTCTGACGCGGGGCGTGTAATGTTTTGCACAAACGAACACAGAAAATTTGTGAGAAAGTGCATTGACTATCCTGACTCAGTGTTTGCGTGGTTCTTAAATAAGCCTAAATGTGCTGTGTGCTCTAAGGCTCAGTGTAGAAGGGAGAATTAGACGCAGACTTCCATGTGTGTGAATCCTAAAAGCAGGACGGAGCTCGCTTCTTCTGCGGGTTTGCTTCTTTGCTTCCCAATTCTACTACGCTAGCTAAGAGAGAGGAGGCAGCAATTGGGATGGAACTCAATGGTATATCTAAAGGGATTTACACTACTGGACTGTGCAGACATAAAAATTGCACATCAACTATTCCTCTTCTGACAGTATTGCTCAAACTGCCTGAAATGCTTTGTTTACTGCATTTTTGGATTTTCACGTTGATTTTTACTGTAGGGGCAATACTTTAGAGTGGTAGGTTAATCCTTTTGTTCAACATCTAATTTTATATCAAAAAAGAGAAATTATTTTGCTCTTGAAAGTACCATGCATATTAAAGTTTTATTTAAATCAGTTTCCATTGAAATTTTGCTGTAAAATAAGTTAGTGTAATAGGATTTAAAATGCAAAATGTTCTACTAGCTCTTAGCTTTTTTGGTTTTTTTTTTAAGAAAACGTATTTAATGGCATTTTTCCTTGAGCAATTTTAAGCAGAAAAACCTAGCCTAAAATCTGTGGTAGGTTGCTTGATTTTTTTTTTTTCTCCATAATTTGCAACTGCAGGGATATTATTATCTTACTTAATAAACTCCCATGTTGTACTTTACTTAAAATTGTATTTAAGAATATTCACTTACTTAGCCTGAAAATGAAGTTAGAAAAGCGTCTGTTTTAACAGATAGGTAGTTAGATGTATGTAACTGATTTTAAGCAGCATAAAAATGAACTGGGAGATTGTATCCAACTCACCTCTTTAAATATTTTTTTATATGGAAGATTTCATCTTGAAGCCAGGAGTTTTTACTTTGTAGCTTTTGTTCTATCTTAGCTGTATTCTTTATTTATAATCATGATATACAGTAATTTAGTTTGTTATATGGATATTTAATATAATCTTGTAAGACTTGCAGAAACTCATTAATTTATATATGGTCAGCAATATGAAAGCCCAGTTTCTTTTAGTTTTGATAAAATAGTACAATGAGATATTCTGAATTTAATTTTTTTGGTGCTAATATAATCAGCTCAGCATTGACTGAAGACTTTTAATAAAAGAGCACAGAAGCAGATAACCAATTAAATAATGAAAGTGCATGTGTGTCTATGTTTGTATATACACCACACTTAGTATCTGCTCGTGTCTACCTCTGTGTTTGTAGGAACTAAAGCTTCATCCAGAAGGAAGCCCAGTGTTGTGAGGACAGCACTGTCAGTTCTGCTAAAAACGTTCAGCTTCTTCATCCTTGATGGTTATTCCTTGGTCTTGGACAATGTGGTACAGGAGGGACTGTTTCAGTAGGACTGCCTGGATCTCACTCTCTGTGCTTTTTGCATGTCTTGCTTGGATCTGTAGCATGTCCTTTCTTAAGGGACCAATTATTTGTGGACCTTGTGGTTCCCCTCAGCCTTGGCCATACATTTGGACTCTACACTCATCTGTTCTCTTCCCAGTGGGACTGGACCAAGAGGAAGAGAGAGTTCTTTCAACACCTTCTTATTACCTCTTTCCATTCCCCCTCCTTCCCTTTTTTTGCTAATGCAAGTATTTAGCCATTTCCTTTCCCAAAGAAAGCTGTAATAAACTTGAGGGAGCTGAAGGCAAGCACAGCAAAATGAGCAGATCCCCTATTTTTTTTTTTTCTGAGAGCTAAAATTAAGGAAATGCCTATAGTTCTATTGAAAAGCAGTTCCAATCAATACGTCTGTGTGAGAGGTAATAGAAACTGATTGAAATAAATAGTAGTAGTAAATTATGAAAAATCATTTTCATTCTTATTTCCTGTTCAATAATGTTTTATGGACTTATCAGCTGCATAATATGAAAAAATTATGTAGCATTATTCTCTAAGAAAATGTTCCATAGTCAAGATACAGTACACCTGAAAGCTAAGTTGCACCTCTTTTGTTCATAGTGTTCACATTTATTTTTTTGATGTAAAGGTAGAGACAAGAAACTGGCCTGAGGTTCAGGACTGAATTTGGAATTAAATAGTTGAGGAACAGACTCAAAATCCATTCTGCTGGCAGGAAACCCACTGCAGCAGTGGAGTTAAAGAGATATAAGAATTTTTTTCATAAAAAATTAGAGAACTTTAAGATGTTTTAAAAATACTAGTCTCTGATAGAAAATAGAAAAATCTTAGTAAAGTTTATGTTTGTATCTTTATTTTAGCCTTAGTTGTTTATGATTAATACATATTGTGAAATCCAGTGGTACAGTCAAAAATATATGGAGAAACTGAGAAAGTTCAAACTGAGCAGATCTTGCTTATTTCTGTAGTTTGAAGGTAATCCACTGTATAGAATCTTAATATCAGCAAAATTTAAGAGAGTAAAAACTACTTTAAAGCTCTAGTGAAGATGAGCAGGGTGTGCATAGTTGCACATGTAATAGTGTACAGTAACTTAAATTTATATAATTCCTTATTGACTGCATCTGCAAAATGCTTTTTGTTGCAGATAAGGCTCTCACCCATCTGACTGAAGAAATTCAGTCTGTTTTGGTTTGTGGTGTGTCAGTTGATAAGTTGCAGTAGTAGTATGTAGCTTGTAGTATGTATCTTGCCTTTTGTTTCACTGTGCTGAATTCACAGTTTGATTTCTCTTATTGGATTACATGCTTCAGTACAGTGTAAATTCGTGCAGTAGAAAAATGCACATGAAAATAGGGTTTTTTACAGTAAAATACTTACATGTTCTTGTAAGTTTAGTGTGATAAATCCTCTGTACATATTTATAGCCAGCATGCAGACATGTGGAGTTCTAGTTAAAAATAAAAATGGAAAGATTTCTTAAAACTTTTTTAGAAAACAAGACAAGCATATTCTTTGTGTGATATATATAGGTCATAAGGGACATCTGCTAAGGATAATTTTCTAACACTTGCTAACAATCCTAATATAATATGGCCTATTCATCAGTCATATTGTTCCTGACTTGGCTAGCGTGGATTTTAGTGATTCCCGATGTGCATTTAGACTCCCTTAATTGCTAGTTTCTTGCTGTTCTATCTTATTGTTTTGTAGGACAATGCATAAGCGGGCACAGAATAATCAAAATGGTTTCCCTGGCCATATTAGGCACCTAACAAGAGATGTATTTGCTGTGCAATGTGTGCGTGTTTTTGCAAGTAGAAGTCTCGTTGAAACAAAATAAATCTTACCAGGGAAGTAATTCAAGGATTTGAACATGCTGTTCAGTGTCTGTGTGTGTATATATATTTATATACAAAAACCTGATCCATGTGGGGTGTACTGCAGATTTTATAATGCTCTTTTACGCAGCAGAGAAATCGGAGGGGTCAGGGAGGAGCTGCAGACTCTAAACATCATAATTTTGAAGTTCTCGATAAACTGTTAAATTGTGCCAGTTTTGTGTCTTTGGTTGAGAAACAAAAGCTTCTTTAGAGATATTTGCAGTAGAGCTGAGATCTAATCTTTTAGGTTTTAATCAACTCAGAATTTCACTTTGCTGCAAGGCATTTGACTCCTGAAGAGGTGCATGTAATGTTCTTGCAGCTTGCACACGTGAGGCAAATAGTGCTGGGCTTCATTGTTTGAGGGGAGAGATGTTATGGTGGGGGTTAGGTTTTGATATTAGTGAAAAAGGAAAACTGACCAGATGAAGCTTGGCAAAACTACTTAAAGGGGTGTTTGCAATTTGACTGTAGATGGAAATAGATTTTTTTTTCTTTTCCTATTTTTTGTTCTTTTAATTTTTACCAATTTATACTGCTCCACTGTTCCATACTGTGCTCTTACCTACAGATAGAATAATAGCTCTTTAATGCTTTAGGATAATTGTTATAATAATTAAGTGTTTTATCTTGATCTGTTTTCTGCTACTCTGTGATAATGAAAGAGCAAAAAAAGCTAGAAATTGTAGCTTTTGCAGCAATTTGGGGGAAGCCTTCTTTATAACTTACTCTCGGTGCTGAATCTTGTTTAAAATTAAGTGTTTTCCCTCTGATCAGTTTTGGGAAGAACAAAGCAATTTTATTTTCTAGATTTGTTACTCTCATTTTTACTCAGTTGTTTTTGCCAGGCATGGTAGATGTTCTATAAAATCCCGCATAGCTGCAAAGCAGGAAAATTGTTTGTTGGGGCTTTGTTGTTTTGGGGTTTTTTTTCCAATTCTATTAGTGATTTTTACTTCTGTTCTAACAAAATGTGTTTAGGAAGACTGGTGTGGACTATTAAAGCAGTGCCAATGATCAAGAATAAATCAGCCTGGGACTGTGAAGTCAGTTGTTGAGTATAGTTAAGACCATAGTCTACACAAATGTTGATTTCATTCACAGTTTAAATCTGTATCTCTGTGGCTTAATTGAAGTATTTTACAGGACTTAATAGTTGTTGTCCACATTGAATAGTTGAAAATTTCATTCATCTGTGCACAGTTGATTTAAACAGTTTGGCAAAAATTGTGTGTAAACTATTTTGCTTAGAATATATGTACAGTTTAAGCAGAGAACTGCTGATTTTCTGTAACTGCAGCCTGGGAGAAAGGAACAAGGAGGGACTGAGGAGGGAACTGGAGACGCCGTTGTAAGGATGCAGTTTGGACACTGGGTGCCACTCCTGGAACACACTGAGCCTGAAAGGCTTTCTCGCACCGTGGAACAGCAGGCACTTGTGAAAATGGAGGTCTTTGTATACTCAGGGAATTCTGAAGGCCTTCATCCCCTGAGCCTAGTGGTTCTTGTAGCTGAGAAACATTGTCCTCAGTCCTACCAGGAGTAACCAAAGATACAGGGGCAGGATTTTTTTTTTTTTTTCAGTTCTTCTGAGAATGGTTTTCTTGACTTGATATGTTGCTGTCTAGTTCCATACCTCCCATCATGAGAGTGCAACACCAGCTGTTCAGGAACGGGACCAAATATGACAATTCTCCTCTGAAATAGAAAAAATAATTGCAAAACTAAAAAATGTTAATGAAATGTCTGCCTGCAAGCATATATATATTTATAAAATATATATATACATATATGTATATGTATGTATGTATTTTTATATATAGTTTCATTCTGCCATGTGCTTTCTTTTTAGATCATTTCAGTGTCAGATTCATTTGGTGGTGCGTTACTGGTGGAAAACCAGAGGAAAGGACAGTTGAGGATGGGTTTGGGATTGGTCAGTTTAGTGGACTTGGAGGCAGTGATGGTTTCCAATAGGCACTAAGTGTTGAAGATATGAGGAATGCTGAGGAGATGGAATAAGGAGTGGGAGTAAGAAATGTTTAGATGTAAATTGGAGTGAGGTTAGTGCTTCCACCCTGAAAGCTGTGTAGCTCTCAAACTAGGAAGCGTGACCTGATTTATGCTTTACTGTGCTCATGCCCAGAGGCGTCAGCTGGCTCTGGGTGTCCTGAACATTATACAAACACATACTTGCTCAAACATTTTAGAAACAGCACAGGAGTTTAGGTGTCCATTTCTTAATGGCTTTCAGTGGAATATTGTTGGCATCTCTATGTGGCTAATTTGGAAACTGAAATTTCAGTTATAGCCAAAAGGCAAGTGGGGGTTTGGAAGGTGAAATACCATAGCATTTTAGAAAGATTAGACCTCCAAACCTTATTTCCATCCAAAAATTTTGTCTCTTTTGTATGAAAAGAAATTGAAATAGTGGGTCAGAAAATAACATGCACTTGGAGAGGAAGCAAGACACTACTTGAAATGATGAATGACAGGGTGAGGGATGAAGAAGCACCTTGTAAAATTCTACTTTGATGCAATGATGTAGAAATAAAAACATCCCTCTATCGTCAAATGTAGAAATTGGAGCTCTTGGTTTTACTTTTTAAAATGACATTTGAAAAAGGTTCCTGCTATTCACAGTGCTCCATTCTATGATACTTGACCAAATCTTCCAAGGCATTTTTCTTGTAATGATGTTTCAAGTGAAAAATTAATTGATGTATTCAAACACATAAAGCACAAAGTTAAATGAAGAATAAATGTCAAATCAGCTTTTTTTTCCTCTTTATCTGCTTGCTGTCAGAGCTTATAGTAATTTTAAAGGTAATGACTTCTATAAGTAGGTAAAAATTTTGACTGTGTTTTTACATTAAACTTTCAGATTGAATCTAGTAAAGTTGACATGAAATTTTTAAATTTTTTGGACTTTTTTGGACAAACATATTGGCCCACAGAAAACTATGGCAAACATGAGTCATTTTGGTATTCCTCTGTAATTAGCTGTGCTTATGTAGATGGTGAATAATACAAAGACACGCTGGTTTCTGTGGTTTTGCCAACTGTGGTGAAATGCCTGATTTTAAAATTGGTATTTTTAAACTTTTTTTTATTTTTTCATATTAGACCTTCTTATCGAAAAGCACCAGATATATAAACAGAGCCAAAACCGAAAGAACTGGCACAAACCTTTTGTTGCCACCTGGAAATCTATTAAATGGGACACTTTAAATAATGAGTATGGCATGTGATAAGCTAGAGCCACCTGGGTTTTATTGGGCTACTCGATGCTTTGATCACAACTTTATTTAAAGAGGTGTCTGTTTACAACGTCAATGTTCCTTGTCATCACTGTGATTTAGATTTTAATCTGACACAATACAAAGAGGAATTGCAAAAATCAAGACAGCACTCAAATGGTAAAGTGGTATGGGAGATTGATGCTAGTTCAGTGTGTCAACCTGGGAACAGAAGCACCTGTTTAAGCAAGACGTGTAATCTGGAAGAGCAGTAGATGGCTTTCAGGAGATGTGGGACACATCATGCCGTGGAGAGAGTGGTAATAACTCAGGCTTGCTGGCAGCAGACAGAGGAGTTTACATGGAATGGGGTGCTGTCATCTTGGATGGAGGGATCAGGGCCAGTGAGTGAGGCCATGTGTGTGTTGGTTTGGTGCAGCTGTGTCCCTTAGGAGCTGGTGTCACAAGGCAGCACAGCTGTAGGCCTGGTGCACAGCTCTGCATTGCACTTCTGGTCCAGCCTGGGGTTCCCAGCACAGCCCTTTGCACAGGGCAGACATGCTCCTCAAGATTTCTCTTTCTTGCATTTAAACGACACTTTAACATGAAAGGAAGAGTACTCGGGTCCAGCTTCTGATACTGCTCATACTTGCTAACCAGTTAATAAATTCTGATCCATCTTAATAACTTTGAATAGGGGAAAGATCTGCTTTTATTCTTTCTATTGCTAAAATTTTGATACAGTTCTGCAGCTATGAAATAAAGCCATCACTGTATAGAGGTTGTGTAGGTTATCTCTTTGAGGCTTTGCTGATTGACAAAGGTAGGAGAGCTCCTTGTTTGGTGGTGTCTGGATATTGGTTTGGTTGTGGATACTTGAGCATATTATTGAGCCAGGAACAACACTGCTTTTCTTGCTGAGTTGCCTGCTGCTGAAAATGCCCTCTCCCCTGCCTTCCCCCCTTTTTAGTATTACAGCTGTGTAGCAGCTAGTGTTTTACAGTAATGGTGACAGGAGTTCTTAATTGGGATTGATTCTGTTATGTGCTTTTGCTTTCTTCAGTGTAGAGAGGCTGAAGGGACATTTGATAAAATCTCTCTAAAGAAAAATGGTTTTGCCTGATATTTTTCCTGCGTCCAGGGTGGTTGCAAGAAGAAGCAGAAGGTTCAACTTGTATTAGGGTGAGTCATGAGGAGAAAGAGTACTGTAGCATAAGAATAGTGGTACAGTAGGGCAGGTTGAGTGGAAGTCTGGGGAGGTCGTGAAGGATACGCTAGCCAGATGTTTGCTGCAAACAGTGTGTAATGGGAGGAAACGGCTATCAGATGACTTTTAGCTCTGTCCCTGTGATTTTGATATCCTATTTATCCTGAATTTGAAAGAGGCTTTTAAATTACTGAAACTGATGCATTTCAACTACTGTAATTTGATCAACTCGTTAAGTAATATTTTCCATACACCTTCCTGTATGTGGAAGTCTTCATTTGTGCCAGGGCTGATGTGAAGGTGGTTTGATTTCATTGGAAATATGTACAGTTATGAAATGGGAACCCAACATTTGCATGAAAGCATCTCAACTGATGTAGTTTAAGTATGTCAGAATAGTATAAAGAAGAAATAATATTTTACTTTTAATTATTTGTCATTTTACTCAGTTGCATATGTTGCAGGTTTTTCCTTTTTAGCATAAAGGAAAGTAGTTGATGTGAATATGGTAAACATGGAGTAAAGCCCAAATGTCTTTTAAGATCTGCTACTTTATAAAATAAAACCAGGTAATTTTAGTAGGGAATAGGGCAAATTTGTGGGAATCCTCCCCATTTGTAAATGTCTGATCTTGGTGGCTTTTCTGTTTTTAAATTGCATACAAAAGTCAAAGCTTCCATATAATTTTTGTATTGGAAATTCTGGTTTTTTTCTTGGTATTTTTAGCAATTATAGTGTTAATATTAAAATTCATTACATATGTGCAAGTAACTGTTTCATTAGTCCACATTTTATCTTTCAGAACAAATCATGTTTAATAATTAAGCTAAATTTTTTAATAACTTTCACCACTGACTTTTTTGCATTCAAGGAAATGCTACAATCTTAGTTAAAATGGCAGCAGGTCTGTATTTTCAGGCCATGAGCATGCACTCTGTCTCTAACCTTCCTGCTTATTTCACTTTTCCTTGCTTCAGAAGTTCTCATGCTTGTGTCACTATGCTTTTACTCACTTTCAAAGCTTAAGGGAACCTCTAAACGTGTCCACAGGAGATGCTGGACTGCCTTGGTGGTCTGAGGTCCTGTCACTCCTCCTGGTGCCCAGCTGGTGTGTCCCTGGTCCTGCTCTGCTTCACCCAGCTGCGCTCCAGCCAGACCTGTAGCCAAGCCCTTGCTGGTACAGGTGGGAGCTGGAAGTGCCATATAAATAGGGACAGATGGTCACTGCCTGGGGTTGTCTGGACCTAGCCTGTGTGTTTAAGAGACTTTCAGTTATCTCTCATCAATGGGTTTATTTCTGTCTGGATCAGGTCTCAAATGTGCTGCTCTTCTTAAGGTTAAAAAGGTATTGGTGGAAAGAAGCAAATGTTAGCGGTCAATTTTTATATTCAAATGTCAAAGCATAGTATTAATGTACACTCCCAATCCCCATTAACTCATTAAGTTACTTCCACCATACTTGTAAGTTTTGCAGCCAAATATGTGTTAAATATGGGAATACATTGATAAAATGATTTGTTTATTGTAAATTTGGATAAAAATAGTCATTGTCACTTCTAAGAGCACATTTTTGGATAGGCCATTTTTAGGAAAGGTATTGCTGATGTTCTGGGCCTCCAGCTCAATAGACTTTTTTGGTTTTATTTCCTTGTAACATATTGGAGATCCTTGCCTCAGGTAAAGGCCTATCTCTGTGTTTTTGAAGATTACAGCTAACAATTAGTGTTACTGGACTCTCCAGGTCACAGGGTGCCAGAAGAGCTTGATACCGCTCCCTGAGGCTGGAGCCAACCGCTCTTTTGCAGAAGGTGTGCTGTGGTTTGAGAGCTGTGTCACCAGGTGAAGGAGCTACAGGAGGAAGTGGATAGGTTACGCAGTATTTCAGCCAAGGAGCAAGAGATTGACCGGTTCTTTTCAGAGACACCGCGGTCTCAGACTCCTGGGACTCTTAAACCTCCATTGCAGAGGAAAAGCAGGTGGATTCAGAGCCCTGCAGGGTAATTAATTAGTCAGAGGACTGTTAGTCAAGGGTCTGTTCACAATGAGGGCTGGAAGCAGGTCACTGCACATAGCAGGAGGAAGGTTCCTCCTTGGAATTTGACAAGTAGGACTGGCACCCTCTGCAAAGGTGTGAGGCTCTGGAACTAGAAAGCCGGACAGCTGATGAGGTGAGTGAAGGTCTTTCTGGGATAATGGGGCCTCCTGAAGCAGTGCCACCTCTACCCTGTATCGCAACCTCCTCTGTTAACAGAAGAAGTGGGGTAATTGCCATAGGAGACTCCCTCCTAAGGGGTACAAAGGGCCCAGTATGCAGAGTGGACCCCACTCCCAGGGATGTCTGCTGTCTTCCAGGGACTCAGGTAAGGGACATTACTGAAAAACTCTCCAGTCAATAAAGCCCTCTGATTACTGTCCACTTTGGTTGTTCAGGCTGGTGGTGAAGTAACTCTGTCTGAGGGGAATCAGAAGAGACTTCAGGGCCCTGGGGAGATTGGTGGAAGGATCAGGAGTGTGGGTCGTGATTTCCTTGAGCCGTCTGGTAACAAGGAATAATATTAATAGGAATAGGGAGGTCCATCAGGTCAAGTTGTGGCTCCTAGGTTGGCGTCAGTGGAAAAACTTTGCAATTTTTGACTGCAGGATGGTATACTCAACATTTACTCTTAACACCTGACAGGATGCATCTGTCTCAAAGGGGAAAAAGAGCTCTAGGACAGGAGCTAATGGGGCTCATTGTTAGAGCTTTAAACTGGCTTGGAAGGGAGAAAGGAACAAACAAAGCTGACCTGTGATGAGTAGTGGGACCATGTGCCAAAACTTAAGGAAGGAAGGGAGTACTAGTGAATCCCCTAATTTGCATTACCAGGTATTGGATACAATCTACCACACTCAGAATGTTTCTACACTAATACATGCAATGTGAGGAACAAACAAGAGGAGCTTCAGGCTTTGTCCCAGTCCCAGAGATTTGACATTACTGGTATAAGTGAAACCTGGTGGGATGAGTCCTGTGTCTGGAGTGCCCTATTGGATGGTTACAGGCTCTTCAGGAGGGACAGGCAGAGCAGAAGAGGCTGGGGGTTGTCATTGTTATGTAATAGAAGTGTTCAAATGTCTGGAGCTCACAGTTGGCAATGGCACAATTGAGAGTCTCTGTGGAAAAATCAAGGGGCAAACAATTCAGATGTCATTGTAGGGGTCTGCTGTAACCTCCCAGCCAGGACAATGATGCTGATGAATTTATTCTTTGAGGAGCTAAGGGACACTTCCAAGTCAACTGCCCTTGTCCTTATGGAGGGCTTTAACTTGCCAGAAATTAACTGGGAGCATCACACAGCTGGTGCAACCTGCACCAGAAGATTCCTAAAAAATCTGGATGACAGCTTTGGAAGAGGTCCTGAGGGAGCTGGCAGGGAGAGGTTCCCTCCTTGATTTGCTGCTTGTCAACAGAGTGGATCTCATGAGCAAAGTCAAAATTGGTGGCTGTCCTGGCCACATTGACAACAGAGTGATAAAGTTTAAAATCTCTGTTGACAGGAAGAAAAGTCCCAGCAAGACCCCAGCTCTGGACATGAGGAGAGCAGACTCCAGGCTGCTCAGGGAATTAGTGAGTCAAGTCCCCTGGGGAAAAGTTTTTGTACATGCTGGGGTCACAGTTCAAACATCACCTCCTAAGGGCACAGGAGCAGGCAATTCTCAAATGTTGGGAGTCAGGCAGGGGAGGCAGAAGGCCAACTTGGCTGAGCAGGGATCTTCTGTTGGAAATCAGGTAAAAAAGGAAGGTGTATGCCCACTGGAAGCACATGAGAGGAATACAGCAATGCTGATTGCTTCTGTAAGGAGAGAATTTGTGTGGCCAAAACTCAGTTGGAGTTGAATCTGGGCAGAACTGTGGGGCACAATAAAAAGTTTTTTCAAATCTGTTACTGGCAAAAGGCGGTGTAGAAATAAAATTGGCCTGTTACAGGATGAGGATGGTCACCTCACAAACAGGGGCAGACACAAGGCAGAGATGTTTAATGCATTGTTTACCTCTTTCTTCAACACAGAGGAGGCTCCAAGGGGTGCCCTGAGCTGGAGGACCATGACTGGGAGAATGATTAGCTCACAGTTGACCCTGAAACTGTGCAGGATTTGCTACTTCAGGTGTATCCTTACAAATCTGTGGTGCCTGGTGAGGTTCATCCAAGGATCCCCAAGGAGCTGGCTGATGTCATTGCAGAAACCTCTCTTGATTTTTGAGCTGTCTTGGGAATCCAGAGAGGTCCTAGCTAACTGGAAGCTGGCAAACATTATCCCAGTTTTCAAGAAAGGCAAGAAGGAGGAGCCCAGAAATTGCAGAACTGTCAGTCTCACTTCAGTGCCTGGCAAAATTAAGCAAAATATTATTCTGGGAGATATTGAAAACACCAGGAAGACAATGCAGTTGTAGGTCACATCCAGCATGGATGGCTTCATGGGAGGAAAGTCCTGGTATCAAACCCGATTTCCTCTCATGTCAGGTAACTCACCTAGTTGATTAAGGGAAGCCAATTATTGTGATCTTTTTGGATTCCAGTAAAGCTTCAGCATTCCTGTCTCTCACAGGATCCTTCTGGACAAAATGTCCAGCCCACAGCTGGACAAAGACATCATGGGATGGGTGAGCAACTGCTGATGGGTCAGGCACAACAGGTTGTAGTGAATGAGGTGACATCAGACTGGCAGCCTGTCACTCCTGGGGCTCTGCAGGGCCTCATCTCGGGCTCTGTGCTCTTCAGCATCTTCATCAATGGCTTGGACACGGGACTGCAAGGGACACTGAGCAAGTTCCCAGATGATACAAAACTGGGAGGGGCTGTTGGCTCCCTCAGAGGCAGGGAGGTCCTGCAGAGAGACCTTGACAAATTAGAGGGCTGGGCAGTCCCAAACAATGTGAAGTTCAGTACGGGCAAGTGTCAGATTCTGCACCTGGGACGGGGCATCCATGAATGTAAGGAAAGACTGGGGAATGAGAGGCTGGAGAGCAGAGCCATGGAAAGGGACCTGGGGGTCCTGGTTAATGGCAAATTGCACCTGAGCCAGCAGTGCCCTGGCAGCCAGGAGGGCCAACCCTGTCCTGGGGGCATCAGGGGCAGCATCACCAGCTGGGCAAGGGAGGGGATTGCCCTGCCCTGCTCTGCTCTGCGCTGGGGAGCCTCACCTCAGATCCTGTGTGCAGTTTTGAGTGCCACAATATGATAAAGATTCTAACTATTAGAGAGCATCCAAAGGAGGGCAAAGAGTGTTGAAGGGCCTTGAAGGGAAGCCATAAGAGGAGTGCATAAAGAGTTCCTCCTGAGGGGAGGAGGAGGGCCAGACACCGATCTCTTCTCTGTGGCAGCCAGCAACAGGACCTGAGAGAACAGCCTGAGGTTGTGTCAGGGGAGGCTTAGGCCGGATATCAGGAAAAATGTTGTTCACCCTGTTGGGGACACTGGAACAGGCTCCCCAGGGAAGTGATGACAGCACTGACAGAGTTTGAGAAGTGTTTGGACAATACTCTGAGGCACATGGTGGGGCTCTTGGTGATGTGCTGTGCAGGGCCAGGAGTTGGACTGGATGATTCTTGTGGGTCCCTTCCTACTCAGCTTATTCTGTAAAGTGGTAAAATAATACACCTTCCAGTATCATCAGAGATCAGTGTCATATCTTGATTAACACAAGGTCACCATTCTCATTTTATAAAGTTGTGGCTAAAAGTGATAAAAGAATTATAGACATGGATGAATAACTGGAAGTTTCATCAGATTTATTTACTAATGCTAAATACATTTTTTCATATATATGCATTCAAACTCTTACAAGGCCCCTCTGGCCTCTACTTTTTTTATGTAGGTATGGAATGAATATAGCATGATGTAAAGAACATACTTGATCAGGTGTTTTTAAACACATCAGTAGTCTTTTTAATTTAAAAATTATTAACTGTTTAGAAGTCCTGTTGATATTTTTCTTCCCAAAATGCTTTTCTCTTGTCAGAACTAGTGTAAAGCTATATGTGTGCTTCTTTCTGTCTCTGTGTAGAAGAGAGGTGTCTAGCGCACTGAACATCTATAAAATGCTATTGCTGTTGGCTCTGTGAGAAGGGAAAATTACTCAAAAGAGACTTGGAAGAAAATAATGGAAAGGGACGTAGCTTTCAGGCTTGGGGAACTGCAAAGCACTTCTGAGCTGTGGAAGGAAAAAAAAAAGACTTTGTTTATGCTAGTAAATCATAAACTTGAAGCCATAGTGAATGCAGGACTAAAGTGGATTTAGCCAGTGCTGTGTAACTTTGATCATCATTGTTTTGCATTTCCTTCATAGTGTCCCAGGCTATCTTTGAAATGGCTTTGTTGTCATCATGTCATCCACACGTGCAGACTCTGAAACTGCTCTTCTGTCCTATCTGGAACCTTGCAAATGCTGTATTTTCTTTAGCTTTCTAAAGTATTTGGTGTCTTATTCCATCTTTTTATATGGAATATCACTCAATGATAAATTAATTTTTACTGTCACCTCGTTTTTAGGAAGTCTCTCTTTTTTAAAGTCCCTCCCATTCCCTTTCCAGGTTATGGCATTGGGGTTACATTTGATTTATAGTTCTCTTGTCTCTTGCCTTGATCTTTTTCTGTCCTTCCCCCAGCTTGTCCTGTTAACATAGAACAGAACTGCCCTTGCTTGCACTGCTGCTCTTTTTCCCCTGCACTTCCTGCTTGGAAACCTTTTTTCTGCTTGATCTTTTGACCTGCAGACCAGGCTGATAAAAGCACTATCTCTTTGCTGCACAGTCCTTTTTGCTATCTCTGCTGGATCTGTATCACCAGCGATCCTGAGTATAAATTTTCCAGTGTTTATGTTACTGCCTGTTCCAAAATCAAAATTGTGTTATTAATTTAGAAGGAGATCTCCATCTAATATATTGGTTAAATAACATTATGATGAATGAAGTGTAAACATTCAAGCTGGTAATAAACCAATGCATGTTTTGAAAAATATGCAATTAAGAGTTAAATTCGCAAGAGGGCTGGTGGTCCTTTTGCTGCTTCTACTTTACAGCTTTTATGCTCATTAGATGGTATCTAGCAACATACATTACATTACATGCAGCTGACAGAAGTTCCATGGATCTTGTAGCACTGCAGCCAAAAACACAGTCTGTGTCCAGCTTGCACTGGGTGTTTGGGCAGTCTACCTGAAGCTGCAGATGCCTTGAAGCAAATGCCCTGTTTTATGTAGGAAAGTGTAGGTAGCTGAACCACAAAAGTGCACTGTGTCTAAGATGTCTGCTGCAGGGAATCGAGCCAGCGTGTGTAGGAGAGAGTTTTAATGGTTGTAAAGCTGCCAACACTAGGTAAAAGGTGGGATAAGAGAATGATTTGTACCTGGAGTGTGAGATTAATACCCTGCACTTGCATAGCACCTTTCATTTGACGATCTTGGCGTGCTTTATGATCAGTTAATTGCCTCATAACCTCTCTGTGAGGTAAAAACTATCACTAGTTTATGGTTAAAGAAGCTGATGCATAGAAGAATTGAAGTAGCTTCCTTGGGATGCCTGGGTAGTTGTGGCAGAAATATTTGAAGTTCATCTCATGCTAATTTTGGGATGTCTAGCATCACAACACTTAATTTCCGTACACAAAAGGCAATAATTGATTCTAGCCCTTTTTGTTCCTCCAGCTTTTCAGTTGTGTGAGCTCCTTCCTTGTGCTTTTGTTTCCCATGGTTCTTTGAACTGTGGTCTTAACAGGTGACAGCTGTTGAAAAGGGAAATAAAGTTCTTTTAGCTGAGTTAGAGCAATGCAAATTGTCTGTCTCTTTTAAAAGTGAAGACCAGAGTATTATCATGGAAATAGTTAAATCTTGACTTTCTTCCCACTCTTCTCAAAATGCAGGTGTCAAAATACATTCTTCGTATGTTCGCTTTTGTTCTTGTCACTTAAGGAAATCATAAACCAGTAATCCTGTACTGCCTGAGTTGCCATGCTTGAAGCTAAATATGTATTTTGCCCGTGGTGGCTGGGCAATTCTGGATGAACTAAAAAGTAACTAGCAATGCTCCCATGAAGGCATGGCTTTGTCTCTGTTAGAATTTACAAGCATTAAATAAAATTGCATTTCCCTTTTAGTGTATGGACACACCTCTCTGTTACCCAAAGTAAACTTCTACTTAGTTTTTTCCTATTCCCTTTTTTTTTTTTTACGTTATGCATAAAATAATCAGAGATTTTTTTTTATTGTTTTAACCATGTTGGTGTAAAATTCCTACTTGTCCATCCTGGTTAGGAGAACAGGAGTACCTGGAAGTTACATGTGTCCCGGGAAAGGATACCTCAAGTCATTGCTTAAAGAGGCATATGAAAATGAAATTTGTGTATTAGGGGAAACAGTGCTACAGGCTGCATCCTTTGTAGTAGTGTATGTGAAAAGCTATCTTCAGAAAGGTGACTCAAAGTAGTAATTCTTAAGGTAGAAGTGTACTTCAGAATTTATTTTGAACTATGACTGTATATATCCCGATTTAAAGTACACAAAAATAAAAATGGACACTGCTTGCATACCTCCCCACATCATGAAACATGATTTCTATATTACATGTACCAGTTATGAATAGTGACTTCCTTTTGGTTTTAAGAGAGAGAGTCAAAGATAGTGAGAAAAATAAAATAATAATCATGAGCTCAGTAAGTAGAACACATTTTTTGACCTCAGCTTTGTAGAGGAAAAAGAAAAAAGTAAACAGGATTTTCTGTTAAAGTACCGTGGACTTGACAGAACTGGTAATTGGTTTTAGTCTTTCATTTCAGCTGCTTTGCCTCACAGGATGAAGTAGGGTTTTTTCCTACTTCTTAATATGCCACAGTGCATCTCATGCTGCAAGGCAAAATCATAAAGTGAAGTATTCAAGATAGATGAAATTTTTTTACTTACTTTTTTTTTATGCCATACCTGTGGTTTGTCTTTTATTTCTGATCTGCATATCATTTAGGAAGGCCATACAGTATTTCTTCCTTAAAATAAGAGTGACTAGGGCTGAACATTCTTTAACTAGTTTCTTAAAGAGAAATATTTTGAAACAGATGTACAAACCTTGTCTTTGTTACAGAAGACAATCTTAGAAACTTTTTAGGTGGCACAAGGTGATTTCTGTGATGAGAAGGGAAATGGATGGTTTCCAGGGAGAAAACTTAAAATCATTAAGGTTGGAGAAGACCTCCAAGATGATTGAGTCCAGCCTTTTACTGAACACCATAGCCTGTAGTGCCACGTCCAGGCAATCCTTGAACCCTTCTGGTGATGGTGACTCCGCCGCTTTCCTGAGAAGCCTCTTCCAATGCCTGACTGCCCTTTCAGTGAAGAAATTCATCTTGATGTCAAACCTGAACTTTCTGAGGCACAGCTTGAGGCCCTTTCCTCTTGTCCTGTTGCTTGTTGCCAGTGAAAAGAATTTAGCAGTTTTAAGTTCAAATGACAAGCTGAGAGGTTTTGAGCAAAGTACACTTGCTGATGCTGTTTTTAAAAATTTTAGAATCACAGAATGGCCTGGGTTGGGAAGGACCTTAAAAATCACCTAGTCCCAGTCCCTCTGCTGTGGAAACTGATTCTGTCAAACTGCTGTAATGTATACAGGTAACATTATATATTATAATGCATACAGGTAACATTAACCAACTCATTCCAATTCATCCTCCAGCTCCAAGAAAGTTAATTAGGTCACAATTAGAGCATTACAACTTTCAGAGGTTCATACTGGTGATTGTTCAAACTGGCATGGTAGGGAGTGGAGCAGAATTCATCTCATGTAAGAATACCTGCAAACCTTCCAACGAGTGTTTGGTACTTGTTCTGCATTTGGCAATTTAATTAAAGAGCAGACATTGCCTGTTGATGTAGCCTGGGTAAAGTTATGGTCATGCTGAAGAAAAGCAAACCCCTTTGGTTGTTTTTCTCTTCTGTGTAGTACAAAATGCATGGTGTTATGGGTGTTTTACTAATTTCTGTGCTCTTCCTGCATGGAGTTTCTCTCCTGCCAGATTTGCACACGTTTTTCATTGTTGAAATGGTATTGATGCATCACCCATTTTCAGTGCTCAGTTCATTTGTCACACAGAAGAGAACTGACTCTGCTGCCATAAAATTTGTTTTATTGCCAATACCTTTAAACACTTTTGATTAACTTTTATTGGGGCCATTTTATTAAATTTGATGCCTGTGAATATCATGCTGAGGTAAAGATTGCTACTTCGGATGCCACAAATTTTATTAAATTATTATCTCAGAGCATGGTGGTTCTTTGTTCCTGGCCTGGGCATCAAGTTGATTTGGAATCTGGCAAAAGAACATGTTGTTTCCTTCTTTTAAATTGGCATCCTGCTAAGTAGTAGGGCCTCCTGGTTGCTTTACACAATTATTTTTAAGATATGCAGAAAACTCAAGAAATATGAAGAGACTTCTTTTAAAAGCTTGGTGTTTCATTGAAAGATAGATACATTTATTTTGTTTGCCTCTTCTACAAAACAGTTTGTAAAATAATAATGCCCAAGAAAACATAGCTCTTACATGCAGTGTTATTGTCTTTACAGAAAATAATCCAGCTGACCTATTTGAAACACCTATTTACTGTTTCCCTTCACAGTGGGCTGGAAATGGAGTTTTTAGTATTTAATGATTCAGCCCTGAAGGAAGAGATTTTATTTTTAAATTGAATTGACTGCTTTTAGTGCAAGTTAATTAGACCTTACTCCCAAGAAGAATAAAACACTAGTAATCTCACTGCAGGTCAATATTGATTTGAAGATTTCATTTTATTAATTTTACATTTTAAAAATTAATACATTTTCATTGTTTAAGAAACTTTGCGTAAAAGTGTAAAGTAGGTGTCCTTATATTTGTTGATAATAAGTATTTTTTACAAATGTAATGGATGTCATGAGATTCTGTGTAATGGAAACGGTGTAGTAATTAATTTATATCATAGTAGTGAAATAGTATTATAGGTCCATTTTGGTGAGGATAGAGATGTGCCAGTTACATCCTGGGACTTGAACAAGCCAAGTGGGTTACTAAATTTAAGTAGTAAATGGACTACAAGATAATGTTTGCTTACAGTTTTAACTGGGGAAAGAATGTCTTTATCATGTTTTTTGAGAAAAAATCAGATTAATTAGCCATAGTCCCCAGTGGTAAATAGGCAAAGAAGGATTGGCAAAAAACATATCAGTGAGAAATGCAGAAGATGGTAGTGTACCACTTTTATGTTTATAAGATGGTAATTTACTAGTTTTGTAATTAGTGAGAGTTGCATAAGTAAGCAGGCAAAGCTTAAGAAGCAGGGACAGTGGAAAGAAATATGGGCATTAAATTGGCTAAGAGTGGAAGGAGAGAGGAGAATTTGTACATGAAGAAAGAGTATATTTACTATAGTGGGAGTTGTAATTCTGTGTTACTGGGAGTGATGATGGGAAGTAGAAGTTAAAAGGCAGGGTATTGTTTTTTTGGTAGAGTCTTTTTCTGTAAAGATAAGGCTAAAATGGGTAAATTTATTTTCTGCATTGTAAAAATCAAAGGGTTTGATTCAATGCATAAAAACCAGCATTTGAGAAATTTGATGAACTGTGTGCTAAGTGATTATTTTACCTCCACAAGAGACCCTGAGGCCTGCAAGTTTTTTGACACTGAGGGAAATGTGTAATTTTTTAAAATAACTCCTGCTGTTAACCTAAGAGAGAACTTCCATATGGAAACCTAATATATGTTCCCTTAGCCATGCCAGAAGTGCAGATATGGTGTTTCATGTAGGCTTTTCTGTGGCTCTCAGGCTCACAATTGCTGAACATGTGACAGCAAAGAATGTATTTCACCAGAAATTGGTAATAAGCTGTGTTTTGTATGAAAAGAGGATAATAATCTTTGCCTTGTGCCACCTACTCTGATAACCCTACAAAACACTACCAAATGAAAATATGGGCATCTGTTCTAGAACATGGGATGTTTTCTTTTTTAATAGTAATTTCTACTTTCAGTTTATGTCTTCTGTTCAAAAAAGATTTTGAAGCTTTTCCTTTCCCCAGCCTTCCAGGGACTAATCCTCTACATATGAAACTATGGCTTTCCTTTCCTAAAGATGAAGGAACTGGATATGAAATGTATAATTTCTTGAGCTTTAGGTGGGTCTTCATGTGGAGGGCCAAACCATATCACTCTGCTCCCTTTTTGTCAGAGGAACATGCTTTGTATGCTTTTAAAAACTTGCTAAAGTACTTTATCATTGTGTATTCCATTATGGTATTTCACAGTATTTCACAAAAACCACATATAAAAGACATATTAGACAAATTTAGTGTGCTCTGTAGATATTCTGGAAGGTGATCTGTCTGCATACCAGGAAAGATGTTTGCTTCAAACATACTCAAGAAAACAAGTTCATTTTCTTAAGCAAGCGAGCTGTTTATACAAAATATTGTCACTTCAGGACACATATGAAGTTAATGACTAGAATCTGTTTGAGGTGCTGTCAGATGGTAGTATATGTTTTTGGCACACCATTCTTACTAGTATTCTGATGTTTCAGGCCAGATTTTATTTAAAACATAATTTATCTGAAAACTGGGCATGTAAATAGTGCTCTCCTTCCTCCCCAACAGAAACATTCCTTCTAAGAATTTTCCTTGAGATTTTAAAAATGTGTCATTGTAAAACCAACTGGGGAACAAGACCTGAACAGTTACAAGAGCCACAGTATTTGAGGTCTACTCTGCTGCTTATCATAGGTATATTGTTTTCTTTAGGAGTAAAAAGAAAATATATTTCAGTAAATTACTATAGCTGGATGGCCTTCATGGTAGTTGAAAAAGAAAGAGAAATAGCTGACTTGCTAATAGATTGTGTAATTTGTTATTTAAAAAATGATACTTCACATCTATTAGAAGACTGCACAATATTATAACCAGCTAGAAAAAAATGGATTCTAAGTCATTCCAAAATAAATAAAGCTTGTGGTTCTTACTGTGATACTGGAAAGGGGGAAAAATAAAATCTTTAGAAATATTTTAACATGTTGTTTTTCTAAGTATAATTAATTAATGGGTCCTAATATTTTTCCTGTCTAATTTGTATAAGTCAATTATTACCAATGGGAAAAAGATTCAAACAAGCCAAACAGATTTTCAGTTACTTTTTTATAACAATTCCACAGAAGATGAAGTATGGTAACTTCACTGTTCCGTGCAATGGGCAGATTAAAGCAGGATTTTTAAGCATTTTTTTAAAATAAGCTAGCTACTTACCCAGTTCTGAAAATTTCACTAGTCTCATGTAATTGAGGGAAAAGACAATGACAAATTGAGTTGACCATCATTTAGTCTCACTTAACACCTAACATCACAGGCACAAGGAGTATGCTGTTTTTCAGACACATTTTTGGCTATTTTAAATAACAGTAAGGTAACATGCAGATTTTTCTGGTTCTCCTAATTTTTTTAGTTTCTTGGTAGCTGCTGTGGAAATGTGGGGCTATTGCAGACAAAGGGAGCGGTTTACAAAGGTGGAGGAAGGGTGGAGTAGAAGCTTGGGAATGTCCCTGAACAATATTTCAAAGGCCAGATTTATTCTATTGAAACAAATCTCCTTAGGCTTATTTTGTGTTTATAAAATTGTAAATTTTCTCTCTCTCTCAGAGAGTAGCAAATTTGGTGGCAGAGGAAATCTCAATTGGCGTTTCACCCTAGAATGAGAAGGTACCTGTAATCTGGCCATAAAAAAAGCACAACAGTGATCAGAATTAAGCAACAAATGGTAAAACCCAGATATGTTAAATGTTTCAACCTGTTAAATGTTGAAAGTATTTACTGGAGGAGATGATGGTTTTTCATTCCAAGTTTATATGGCAGTACTATGTTACACTCTCACAGAAATATGCAAGTAAAGAGATGATAAGGTGAGATATCTTCCATTTTACTAGACACAGAACTACTTTCAATGTATAAACTTCAAGGGTGACACATTTGGTTTACAATAAGGTGCATGCTTTTAATCAAGTTTTTCCTGTGCTTTAGCTGATGCAGTCTGTTTTTTTGCAAAACCTCTCATGAGCTCTTTGTTTGAGCACATTTTAAGCTGTAATTGCACGCAGTGTTCTGGTGAGATGGAGGGGCCTGTATCCCTGAGTGTTTTGTTTGTTTTGGTTTGGTTTTGTTTTTAAGTATATGCTGAAACAGTTTTCTAAAAATCATTCTGGTGTTTTGACTTTTACAGTACCTCAGCCTTTCAAGTATTCAGTTTAATGAACTGTCTCTGTTAAAACACAAGCATGTTTTCTCTGCTGGGTTTTCATGTTCCTAGAAGTTGGGTATCTCAGAGGATTTTTAGAGTGCTTTGTAAGCTACTCACTAATTTTTCATGGAACTCAGTCTTTTCCCATAGATTTTATTTAAGTGACTCAGAAAGTGTAAATGGGTTCTTCAGTTCCTAGCAAAGTGTCCTGCTTGCTTGCAGCATCCATTTGATAGTGTAGCACGTAAAACCAGCTCTAGAATAGTGGCCCCAGAAGGGTTGCTGTACATTTGCTTATTTCTGTCAAGGTACCTGTAAACCCAAATGTGGTCATGTTGCATTTGTGTAATGCACCAACTGCCATGTTCCCTTGCTTGGAAGTGTTAGCAAGTGAAGTGTTGGGATTATGAAATACACCTGATAAAATAATAGATTTTTATCAAGCTTTCTTGAGCATCCTGACAGAGGAAGGGTTCCTCAAAGAAAAGTGAGAATGATTTGCAGCTGGTTTTGGACAACTCTTCATAAGCAAAGTCGGCAGTGTTTGTGCTTTTTGTAAAAAATGTAGCTGAAATAATGCCAGAGGTGATGGGAAGTGTGAGAATAGGAAAATGGAAATGAACCCTTAGTATTGAAGGAGTATTTACATGCAGAAAATGGAAAGCTAGACAAAAGCTTAAAAGTAGAGAGATAAACTTACATTTGTTGTAGCAACAACAGCTTTTCCTTTCCCCTCCAGCCTTCTTTATTAATGTATTAAAGCAGTTGAATAGGAGAACTGTCTGTATTAGCTTGGTGAATTGATACGAAGAAATTATCAGTATACTGGTCAAAACTAAAGGAAGGCCAATTATAATAATTTTTAAACAGAAGAAGATAACCAAGAGACTGGATTGTTTATTTGTTGCTGTGTGGATCCTATACGTAGGCATGGCTGTGTTTTAAGTTGCAATTGACTTCTTTTAAGAATGTGGCTAGGAGACAACTTGAGAGGATCCCCACATTTTGACTGTAAGCAATGCATTTAGTGAGCTTCATGCATCAAAAAGAGCAGATGTGTTTCAAGGTGGGATTTTCTATGCAACATGAAGCTTGCTTGGATTGAAAAGAAAATGAGCGGTAGGGAACGTCAAGCTAAGGAAGAAAGACAGCTGGAAATAATAAGAAGGAAATACACTGGCTCGTTTTTATCAGCTGTCCTACTCAGAGAGGAAGTTGAGAGGTTTTGTGAAATGGGTAAAAGGTGATTCAGTGGGTTGGATAAAGCCTGAGCTGGTGAAGTGGCTTTCATTGAAGACAAAGATGCCCAAGAATGTCAGTGCCTAGTAAAGGGTATGGAGGTGTTAACTGGTGCTGTGGGAACATGCTGTTGTGATCCAGCCTGAAGGATCAAACTTAATTCCGGGACTTGATCCTGCATTTGCTGTAAAATTAAACATACGCCTCAATGCTTTTAGTTATTCTGCTATTTTGCCAGTCTGCCAAGAATAGAAATCTCTGGTTTCTTTCCCTTTCCCTTTCCCTTTCCCTTTCCCTTTCCCTTTCCCTTTCCCTTTCCCTTTCCCTTTCCCTTTCCCTTTCCCTTTCCCTTTCCCTTTCCCTTTCCCTTTCCCCTTCCCCTTCCCCTTCCCTTCCTTCCCTTCCTTCCCTTCCTTTTTCACAGTTGAAATTTGAATAATTTTTTTTGTGATTAATCTTGTCTGCATAGCATTCTGCAGAGAGGAGGACCCTTTCTTTGATGGTTCCTGTCTTGACTTACTTCATGTAGTTGTTAATTGGTCATAGATTGAAATACAGTATGTACCATTATTTCCTCTTCATAACTTATCTTACTCCTACTTGCCAATAGCACCAGAGATGTGTGTGTATGGATGGGGACAGTGATTTGCACACACTTCAGGGTAGAGAGAAGACTGCAGAATGACTTAAAGCAAGATATGTCAACGTCTTCAAGTCCTGCAGCTCTGCTTGGCAATAGAATTTTCAGAAACTATTTCCTAACTTAATGTTATGTAAAAATACTCAAATCAGTAGTTCTAACACCAGCAGCCTCTAAGACCTTGACTGTTAATGCACTGTTCTATTGCATGTTTTTCTGTCTCAAACTGGATTGGATCTTTAATCATTAAAATACTTTTTGTATTGATACATGATGCCCTCTTAAATGCCTGTTTTCAATGACAAAACAAATGCTTACTCTTTAGACAGCTTTCCACACAGAATTGAGGGGTTCTGTGGTTGGTTTTGTTTGTTTTTTGGTAAGAGAAGATATTTGTTTTGGAATTCTGGCACTCCTTTTTAATCATTTGCTGCATAAATCCTGTGTTGGTATGTAAGGCACTCTGACTATGTATTTATCCTTCACACTGTAAATTCAGTGAATTAAAGTTTCCAGTTAATGACACAGAGCCCTTACTTTTAATTTTACAATATTTTCTCAGTTTCTCAAATGTAAGAAACAAAGTACATATGTATTATTTGATCAATTCTGTAAGTTCTGGATGACTTAAAATGATTTAAATATTATTTAAGTGTCTTGCTCATGTTTTTCCTAATGTGTTATAGCTCTTGTTAGGGCACTTATTGCTGGGAGCAGACCATTTCATTGCTCTGCAGTTTCTGAAGCAAATGATCATTGCTATAGGAAGACCTTTATAGGTAGAGTTTAATTTAAATATGTTCTTGGCTGTTAAATTTTGTAATTTAAGCACCCCTGGCAAAGCCGCCCTTACCTACCCAATGCAGTTGTATGGTGGCCTGAAAGCAACGGTGTATTGATTAAGTTGGATGGCTTCAAGAATGGTGAATTAACTGTAACAAGTAATTTATCCCTTCTTTGATATTTTTAGGACAGTTTTTTTAAATGATGAATAGGAGAAAAAAAGAATTGATTGGGTATTTCTAGTTACAGTGCTGTTCATTCTAGGAGGAGTGATTTGTTCTCTGCAGTTGAACTTTTATAATACATGTGATTTAATCTATCAGCTGAGGATGGGAGCCATCCCAGCTGTCCCTCTGTGCATTTGGCTGCCTGGTCCTGCCTCCTGCCTTGTGCAGGATCTGGGGCTTGCATGGCCACAGAGCGAGTCAGATCAGCTTGTTGATCTACTGGACACTGAATCCAACAAATTGATGAAGCTCATGTAGCTGGAGGAAGAGGAGGATTTGGTATGGACCTTCCGTTTCAGCAGCAGTTGAGTGTAAAGGATTGAGTGTGACATGAAACGGTCTGATTTTTTATTCTCAGCTAAATATGCAGATAATGTCAGATACAGTAATTCTGAAATAAGCCTGAGCAAAGTATTACCTGTTTGACTGCTGTAGACTTGTCAAATTCTGTAAAAAAGCTGCCATGACTCTCATTAAGGGAGGAACTACATTTGAGCTCACAAAGACAGTCAGGTTACTTGAGCATTTAGACAGTACTTGAGATTCATCCAAACTGCTCTACTATGTTCAAGGCAGTATAAATGGATAATGATTTCTAGAGCCTTGCATGGAAGCTTCACAGGGCTCTGTGCATCGGATTGACATTTTGGTTCTTCGTGTTGGTTTGAATTTTTTGGGAATATGGGGTGGGTTTTGCTTTGAGTTCTGAAAAGCTTTTGCATCACGCTTGTCTTCAGAGTATTCCAAAGTTACATTGCAAGGTGGATTATTTGCCACAGTTATTTGGAAGAGAAGCTGGGGCTTGCTTGTTTTTTCTTAAATCTGAACAAATGCCAGTATCCCCACCATGCCTTGATTCTCCTTGTGTCAGAAGCAGTCCTTCTTTGTCCATTCTTCTCCTGCAGCCTTTCATCCCTTTTCTGCAGGGTCAAGGACTAGGACACAAGTAGCACCTAATAATTTTATGTGCTTGGTGTTGCAGTTCTGTTTCTGCATGATAGATTCTTGGTATTGTGCATGATTTATATCATGACACTGCTGGCCTGATCATGTTTTCTGTGGCCAGTTTTTAATTTCTGCTCCCTAGATGATCACATGACATTTATATCTTCCATGGTTTTCTCCCATGTCTTGCATTAAATATATATATATATACCTTTTTTATTATATTATTACAATAATTGCATTTTTGCAAATTTAAGTGTGAGAAAAGGGCCCTGTACTGAGGGAGTTTTCTGCAGCACAGTTTGTGTTACTACATAATCTATTTTTTAAAAAAGTTTCCATGTTCCTCTGATTAAGCATCTTAATCATTTTCAGTTCTACTATGAAATTTTTGTCCAAGAAAAATAAGTTTGGATGTGGATATTACTTCTTCATCTTCTGACTAACCAAATGCTCACTGGGTATTTATGCTTTTTTGTCCCCGGTTTGATGTTAGAATTGTTTGGTGACCAATTTTGTTGCTCACCAAACAATGTGTAGTGATCAGTTCTGTTTCCACTGCCTGTAATGTTCCTGCCATTTATAACACTGTATAAAATCCAGTCTCTCTTTCGTCAGTACTAATGGAAGTGAATGATAGTATGAGGTGATGGAAACATTTTATTTCCTAAACACTTCCCAGTTTGCCGTTGATTTTGGTTTCCCTGGTGGACTGATCTTTCACAGCTGTTGCAGAATGTAAGTGCGTTTTTTCCCTGCTGTGCAGATATCTGCCTTTTTCTAAACTCTCCATGGCACAAAAGGGTCTTTTTAAAATGTCACAAATATAAAGCAATTTCTGTTGGCATTAAATGTAAACATTTTGCTGTCATTGTTTATGGAAGAAATTGAAAGTTTAGGAGTGAATGGGTAAAAAAAGATAAATATTGAGCAGTCTCCATATAGAAACAGGAATGTGAGTTACACATAGTTTGTTCCTTAGGAAATATCTTACATTCAGTTTTATCAGTTACTGCTTGAAAATACTTGGGGCTTCACTTCTGTATAATTGCAGTGACTATGCTGTCTGTTGTCTACTCTTGGCTATTTTGCCACTAAGTTTTGTCAAATGTAATGATATATGGATGAATTAACTGTAAGTTTGCTTACACTCTAAAACTAGTGAAGCTATATATATATATATATGCACATATCCAGTTTTAGCTATATATATTTATGTATATAAATATGCCTAGATAAATGGTTTCATATGTTTAAAACTGCCTAAAACCCCTTATGAAATAAAATAATAGGATAGGTTTTAATTGAGATAACTTTACTTTTAGAAATTATTTTCCACTGAGGGTTAGCGCTGGGCATTAATGCATACATATGGAAGCATAATGTTGATTCAGATGGAAGAGGAAATATCAATTTAGATTGAGGAATGTGTTCCCTATAATCCTCCCTGTTCTCAGTTATTCTTGTAGGGCTTTGCACAGAGTTTGTAGCCATGGTGCGGGAATACTAACTTCAGTAGCAGATGTGAGCCTGAAGCTTATTACATGTTCCACCAGATGTTTCATTTATCTTTAGGGCAACCTTCTGGTTTGTTTTTTATATCAAACACTGTGAGAAATAAAATTCAGAATATATTTTAAACATGTTATGAATATTTGGAGATAAAGGAAACCTTTTATAACTTGAAGAACCATTGTAATGTCTCATATTAAATATATTTTTCTTTTTGATTGTATTTCAGCAAGATATTTTAAAATTTCCATTTGTATAATGATCCAGTCTTAGACTAAGCTTGCCTGTAAAGATAATGTAACACTAAACAGAGCAGATTTTGTATGTTTATGTAAGCCTATTGTCTACTTCTATATTTATTAATAGTTCACGTGATTTGATATCTTACATATTTACTGCTAGAGATTCTTCACAGCCTTTTGGATGAAGAAGCCTCAGTAATTTCAGTAATAATTCTGAATCTCAAGAAGAGATCCCTTGGGCTGATGCAGTTGATATTTCTTGAAGGAAATTAATCTTTTAATTTCATCTTTGAATAAGCGAGCCACTTGTGTGGCTCACTGGTTTTGTCTTTGCACAAAGGCTTTCACCTCTGTGCAGAATGGGGTATCAGAAATCCAGCTTTTGTCCACCCTCAGCTACTCCTGTGCTCAAATCATGTGCCACCCTTGCCATATTTCAGTTACAGCATTGTTTAAAAGCTGATGTATGTCTGGTCTCTGTGAACAAAAAATAAGTGTATCTCTCCCATGTCATGGAAAGTTTTGCCAGGGAAAATTGTAGAGGATAGCAAGTGAAATGTTTATCTGTGTTCATTAGATTTTGTTCATCAGGCATGTTTAACAATGTGAGGACACGTCAGGGAATTTGGAGGTCTGTTTTAAAAGCAAATTACATGTCTTTAAGTCCAGGATGGTATTCCTGACCCTCCTCATGCTTCCAAAATAATGCCTAAGAGAGGAGGCTGTGAGAATAGACTTGGTTCACCACATGGCCTTTTAATGAGAGAGGAGGAGAGGAGAAGACCCTGGCCTCCTTCTCTTTGAAGGGCAGCAATGGAAAGGGCAGAGTTTCGGTTGTGTTGGGGTGATCATACAGCTCATTTTGCCAGTTGCCTGGAAATCTCTCTGCGGGAGTGGCTGTCCATTGCAGAGGTGGGATGGGTCACCATGGGCTGGGTTATGCTGAGTCCCAGGTAGGCATCTGGATTTGTGAAACCATTGTGAATTCAGCTCTCCTGCAGAGAAGTTTCAGTAGGTGCAATTGTCAGTTTCTTGTGTGTTTCTAAGTCTTAGGACTTTGGCAAGGACATTCTTTTCTGTGGAATCTTTTCTGTGGAATCTTCCACTTGCTAATAGAGTGGGACATGGTTTCAAGACTCCTGAACTCCTTATGTGTGAGACTTGAAGAAAGATTATTTGTAAAAAAAACCTGTATTTGACTCTTAGCTAATCAGCAACTGAATGTATTGGGCAGTGGAAAAACTGTTATGCTACCAATCAGCATGATTTTGGTTGGTGTTTTATGGCTAAGGCTCTGTGCCTATACACCACAAGCTCTGTGTCTGCGTGGATACATTAAGGCTCTCTAATAAGCATCACTGACTCAGTTCCCACAGAAAGAAGGATTTTTTTTCCAGTCCCCTTGAGTATATTCAAATGATAAAAGATGGAGGAGGTACTTAAAACACAAATTGCAGGTTTTTAAGTAGTTGTTTAGAGACTCTTGAGAATGATATAAACATCTTTCATCTAAGGAAGGGTAAACTTCTTACGAAGTTTGCAGATTCCCTGCAAACTTGTAATTGTTATATGTAAAAATAAAATACATTGAGAAATTTAAAATAATTAGGTAAGTATAAATTGAGGTTATTCTTGCTGAATTGTCACCTTAACAGATACCTCAAAGTTGCCACTGTTCCACTCATTAAACTTGTATTATTTTGAACTGTTTTCTGGTATAAATGTGTAACTGTGACAAATGGAAGTTTTTAGTTTTTTCAGTGAAATACTTCAGGAAATAACATTCTTTGTAATATTTTGAAGAGAAGGAGTCTTCAGCAGCCCATCTAGGTGTGATTCTGGTTATAGTGATATTAAAGAGAATTTACTGAGTCTGCTCTTGATGGCTGCAACACTATTTTTAAAAAATTTAAATGCAACTTTAAAAATAGGAAGTCATTTTCAATGTACTAAAATGCTTTTTAATTTACATTTCTTTCTGCCACGTTTCTCTGTTGAACAAAATTAATTCTCCAGGCCTTTATTTTCAAGTCCTCTTGACATTGGAGTTCGGTGTTATTCAGTCCTTGGCTTTGTTTCCTTTTTGTCCTTTGACAGTTCTGTATTTTTGTATTTGCTTACCATATTGAACTGCAGATGCAAATCTAAGCACAGTTTGTGTAACAAAATATTTTCAGACTGGCTTACCCATGTTAATTTTTTGAAACAATTTCTGTTACATTTTTGACATTCAGTGAGACTGTCTAAAATAAATATAGTCTGTGGCTGTTAACCAGAGATTTTGCACCTATTGTGACTCATGTCTTGTTTGCATTTGAAAAAGTATTTAGGCTGAATCCTCTGAGAATTATATAGTCCTCTGTATAATTGCTTTTAACGTTTTCAATAACTAACAAAAAGATGAATGCAGAATGAAAATAATTGTTTTTGAAACACAAAAAATTTCCTTCAATGAGATTTCACACTATGGTTGCTTGTTTCTAGAAACCTATATTTTATTCAAGGCAAACTTGGTTTACTTATATTGTGATATTTTTATTTTAGCAATTAGCAGAGCTTTGTGATTTTGGCCCTTTAAAAAAAATAATGTTTTATGTGGCTGAAATTAATGTTTGACATTTCTTTTTGTTATTTTTCTTTACTGTATTCTAACTTAGTAAGCCATATTTTCCAGTCAGAGAATCATTGAATTGCTGATCTTGGAAGCAGTGTCTGGAGGTCTCTGGTTCAATCCTCCTGCTCAAAGCAGCACAGCTAGAACAGGTTGTACACACGAGTTTTAATTGTCTCCGAAGCTGGAGGCTCTACAGCTTCTCTTGACAGCCACTGGAAAATTTGCCCTTCCTCAGAGTTTGAAAGCAAGCAAACAAACAAGCTATTTTGTCATATATTGAAGTTGAATTTCCAAAATCTTCATGCACATGGATAAGATCCTTCTCCCTTCTCCAGCTCTCTCAGCCTCTCCTTGAATGACAGATGCCCCAGTGCCAGTCATCTCTGCGGCCTGTCCCTGAGCTCTCTGCAGTAGGTGCAGGAGCCCAGCATTGGACACAGCACCCCAGATGTGTCTCACCAGGGCTGAGCAGAGGGGAAGGATCAGCCCCCTCAACCTGCTGGGGGTGCTTTGCCTAATGCCCAAGAACTCCCGGCCTGTCCATTGATGGCTCAACCAAATGTCCATCCAGGACTCCCAGTTGCATTTTCTGCTGAGTTTCTTTCCACCTACTCTGCCCCAGCATGTGCTGGTGCCTGGAGTTCTTCCTCCCCAGGAGCAGGACATTGCATTTGCCTTTGCTGAACTTTTTCCCAGCCTGTTTAAGTCACTCTGGAAGTCAGCACAAACCTCCTTCTGGTTTTTATCATGGCAAACTAGCTGAGGGTGCACTCTGTCCCATCATCCAGGTCATTAATGAAGATGACTGAAGAGTATTGGACCCAGTATCAATCCCTTGGGCACACAAAGAGTGACTGGCATCCAGATGGACTTAGTGCTGCTGCTCACAGCCCTGCATGGCTCATCATCTTTGTGGCTTTTTTCTGAAGTGTGTTTGGATAGTATTAATCTTGTATTCTTTTTTTCCCCCTCCAACTATAATTTAAGTTTGTAAATACAATGTTGCAAAGGCATTTTGGCATTTTGACAGTGAAAAATAGGTACCACCAAGTGATTTGATGATTCATCTCTTCCTCAAATGAAACTGTTTTGCTTCAAGGCTTTGTTCAGAATAAATGGTGAGTGCTGTCCCAAGGGTTTGTAGTCTTCAGAGAAAAGCGGGAGTGGAAAGAATTGACTTGTCCAGCCCCCATCAGGGAGTCCTTCAGCTGAGCAAGCAGTGGAACCACAGCCTACTGCCTCCAGCTCTGATGTACTGTGCTTTTTCTCTTACTCATTAAAGAATTGATTGCAGTGAATCTGCCCCTCTGCTTCCCAACTTGTTTCCAATGTAAAAAACCTTCTTTAAGTTTATAACTTCCTTCTTGGCACAGAGCATTTTTTCTGCCTGTTCAAACAGGGTGTGAGTTCAGTTCTTGGCTACTTTAAAAGAACAAGCCACACTTAGATATAAAAGTTGCAAGTGCTATGTTGCTGAAATATTAGCTTTGGCTTGCAAAATCCTGCCATATGATGTTACAAGCCCTAGAAAGAGGAGGAATTCATCCTGACTCTGTCTTGTGTAGCTTGATCTAAAAGCCATGAGCTTTATTTTCTAAATTAAGTATTCTCAGACTGTTGTGGGTTTTAGTTTTGTTTAAATTATTTGGTATCTTTGCATTGGAACATAGTGCACAATCTCAAATTGCTGTGTGCCAAAGGCTGCTCCTGCAGAGGCATGATTGTCTTTTTCCTCAGGTATCTAACCACTCCTGGTTTTATTGTTCCTCTTGCTGGGCTGTGGAACAGACTTCGTGAATCTGGCCTGAATTCATTGTTTCTTTGAGGACACATTGAAGAAGTAGAAGTGGTACTGATGCAGGCATTGCTAGTGTTAGCTTGGGCTTTAGAAACTCCACTGAGCAATAGCAATGATGATGCCATTCAGTAGATGCTATGCAGTGTTGTAGTTCTTTACTGCAGGAGTAATGCTCAGTGAAATGAGGATTTCTGTTCTGAGTTACCTTGGCCTGATTTTCCCTAACCATGATGTTATTATCTGGGCAATGGTGAGAAATTATAAGCTGAAAATTTTTTGGAGTGGGGGTAAGGATTGAGATGAACTTTGTAATACTGGAAACAAATGCTGTCAGCCTTCATTGTCTTGTTGAGAAGTTGCCTTTACCTTACCTTTTCTGTGTATTTAAAAGCATGGTCATGTGCATTAACATTTACTATGGAAAATACACCTTGATTCATGGTTAAATATCTGTTTACATATGGGATGTATATATGTATATGTTGTGTGTATGTATGTATGTATGTATTCTTTCCTCTCTCCCCCTTCTTCCACCCCCTCACATCTGTATGTATGTATGTATGTATGTATGTATGTATGTGTACATATATGCACACACATGACTGAAAATAAAGGAGGCAGTAAGTGATGATGCATCTGATTTCCATGGGAAGAAAATGGAACATGTAGTAGTTGACTATGCAGATTGTTCAGGACAAGGTTGGAAGTCTGGTATAGAAATAGTTTGGGGATTTGGAAAATGTTAATGCAGTTAATGCACAGTTAGTCTGGTCTGTCTTGACCAGTTGAAATGCCATTCTGGTGTACCAGGTTTTACTTTTTTTACATCCACATAGCAGGCCTCTGAAAGCTGACCCATTGTTGTTTAGGTGCTGCAGTAGATTCATTCCTGTGTGTTAAAGCAAGATCTGGTGTGTGTGTGTGTGTGTGTGTGTGTGTGTGTGTGTGTCTCCCTAACTGTGGTGCTTCTTGTGGGAAAGTGGCACGGTAGCTGCCACTGAGCCTTTCAGAACTGTACTGCTGGCTTTCCATGGCACCTGGGCTGTGACTTGCTAACCCTGTTTTAAAGCATTATTTTGGAGTTATTTAGAAGTCTGTGCTGCTATGCCTGAAACTGTAACACTTTTAAAACCTTAAGTACTGTAATGTTCTTTCACTAATTAAATATTGCATACGCTAATTAATTGATAGATGCCGTGGTAGTAGTCATGTAAGGAAACAGTACAATGTATTAGTGATGTTCTTGAACATTTCTGATTTCAAATTGGCATTAAAAGGTTTTACCTAATAAGGCATAACACTGGCTTTTTTCTAACATCACTGCTTAGCTGTATGGGACGAGATGTGGTGAAAATTTGGATGCCATCAGCTCTGGATGATGATTTTTTGATCAGTGTCATATCTCTCACTGTAAGCTCTTGCTGCCTGCTAGCATACGTGGCCACCATATAATTTCTTGCATCTCCAATACCCTTTTAATGCTATCACCTGTCATGTTGAAATGCACATAATATTATATGTAATATTTAGGGAGCAAAGGAGGCTGAGTTTCACATGCAGGAAGGGACTGCTTCTATGAGAATTTGATTTAATCTGTTGTTTCTTGGTGCAGCCAACAGCTTCCAAAATAATTGTGCTGTGACTGTTGGTTGGCAGGGAAGACTTAATAAAAAAGCAGAAAATGTCTTGTGATCTAATTGCAGTAATTTAAGAGTCTTTCGGGCAAATGCTTTCACAAGGTTTGAACCAGTAGTCTTATTCTTCCTCCAAAATTGAATATTTTTCCTCAAGCTTCCTAGAGAATGTTGATCAGTGTCTTTTACTTTTGAACCCATCTAAAAATCAGTTTCCTTCATATTATTTCACAGACTTAAAACTATCCTGAAGAAAATTGCAAGCAGCTCTTGGTAGCCGTCATGCTACAGTAAAATACTAGTGTAAGATGTGCCCCTCAAAAAAGGGAGTTGTCTGATATACTCAGTTCTGGCTCTCATTAAGCATCATCTCTGTATGGATCCGTGGCCTCCACATGTGCAATGCAAACCTTGCACTTCATCCCGAGAAATCTTTAGGTGGATGGGTTGTTTACTTACCCTTTTGTAAGCCTGCATGTTGAGAATTTTTTGTGTTAAGAGTTTGGATAAAAAAAGCTGAATTTTCCCTCTCTTTTGAAGAGTTGCCTAGTGATAAGAAGTGGTGTTAAATATGTGTGTCTGTTGTGTAGTGGCAATCATTAGCTCAGGAACTAAACCAGAAGGGAACCTGTCACTCTAATCTGCCTGCAAGCTAAACAAGGGCAGAGATTTCTGTTGTGGCAGGGATTGCAAGCAAAAGGACTTGACTCATTTTATCTGGAAGTCAATGCTTGGCAAAGCGAATGTCTGACCCTGGATCTTGTAGTGAAGAGATACTCTGTCATCTGTCTGCTGGGTAGGGCTTGGCTTGAATTTTGACTTACTTGTACCTCCTGTGAATTAAAGTGTTGCTCATGGCTTGAAGACGTGGCTGGCAGCCACGAGGAGCACTTGTAGATGGTCCTAGAGCAGAGATCCAAGTGAAGCTGCCCTTTGTTAGAGCTTTCAGCTCAGTCATTGCTCTCTGAGCTGGTCAGATGGGATTTCTCAGGCTGTGTCCTGGACTGCTCAATGGGATGTGTTCCTTGGAGGTGTAAGTGGGGCTCTAAGAATGTTGTTAGAGGTGTGCTGAAGCGTCCTTGTGACATTGTGTTCATCTAGGTATTAGACAAAGCTCCTAGTTGCTGTGTTAAATGAGGGGTGATAGTTAAGTGCTGCTCTTACTGAAGAGAAAGAAGTTAATGTGGCATTTCATAGCTGTTTGCTCAGCAAGTAGCAGCACCTGGGCTAGACAAAACTGGTAGACTGTAAAACCAGTTGAATTTTGGGGGTTGTGTGGGGTCCGTCTGCCTTCCTGGAAGGAGCAGTAGCTGCTGACTGCTTCAGGCCTTCCTGGTGCATGGGGACGTCCTGCCCCGCACAGTAGGCCCCCAGCAGAAGAAGCAGTAAGGGCAATGCTGAAGATATAATAATCTTTTTATTTTTTAATAAAATACCTGTGTAATTTTGATTCAAAGGATGAGTTTATGGTGGTGGCTACCATGGTCTTTTGTTTTGCCAAAAATTGGAACTTCACTGAGTCTCACTGCTAAATGTTTAGTAGTGTTATCCCTACATGATGGGCTGATGGAGGTCACAGAAAAATAACTGGTGTAACTTTCAGCTGAAAAAATAGGCAGTAGCAATGAATTGCTATAAAGACAATTCAGGAATATTGCTGTATGGGGGCTGTGTGTGCTTCAGTGCTCAGACCGTGTTTTATGAGCTTGAAACTTAAGAACAATGTGAAAAATTCTTGAAAGCAGACTTGTGCATATTTAATACCTAGCCATCAGAAAACCACTTGCTTCATTGTATCTGGTAACACAAGAAGGGTGTCTTGACTTTAAATAAGCTGTGGAATATGTCCCTCCACTTCCCATTGCCCTTTGAATTTCAGCAGTGCAAACAGTTATTGGTAGAAAATACCCAAACTTTGAAGCTTTACAAAGAAGAAAAGTGGTTTTTTTCTGTGTTTTCAGGGAGATGAGGAGTTTAAAAGGGCTAAAACCCCTTATGTGAAGTCATCATTTTTCTTCACTTACTGGAAAGTTATTAACTAAATGAGACTGACTTTCTTGTGATGCATGCTGTATGAAATTACTGATTTTCAAAATGCAGTGATTTTTGAGTTGTTTCCATTTCAGTCTGTTCCTGTTCTGCTTTCAAATTGTTGAATATGAAAATCTGTGTTATATTAAAGTAAAAGTGACTGTGTAATTCATTAATCTTTAAACATTTCCAAAATTTTCCAGGTAATTGAATAACCTCTTTGTATATTTATGTAATATAAAATTTCATAAAAAATACATTAATCTGATTGACATTTATGTAGGAAAAGAATTAGTTTCACCACACATTTTTGTGTTATTGTGTGCTTAATTGCTTTGTAACTTAGAGCATTAAGGTAGCTATGTTGTAAAGAATATGTTGATATTTTGTAAAGAGAGAGCTTTTACCTGTTAATGTATCCTCACTAGAGTAAACAAGCTAAAATCAATGGCTGTTAAACAAAGTTAAGGATATCTTAAGAAACTTTAAAAAAACATTTTTTTAAAGGGTGTGCTTTGTTAGATATGAGGTTTCTGTAACACAGAGTTGTTTTTTGACCATGCTAATTCTTTTTCATGCCTTTAATCCCACTTTGCATGTTAGCAGCTAGAATGACACTGGACAAAATTGGTGTAAGTAAAGGCTTCAAGGTGCTGAAGTCCATGGGAATACACTCCTAATAGAAAACAGTTGATGCTTTCATTAGGCATGTGATGTTTATTAGGAAATGAGATATCATCTTCCTGCCTTCTTACAAGGAAAGCAAGCTTTAGGCTGAACAGATGGCATTTTTAGTAGTACAATTTACTGCTGTCATGACAATGTAGGCTGACTGAAACTTTTTCTCTGGATAAAGATTTTGATCTCATATCAAATTTCTCTTCAATCAATGTAGAAATAGTAGTGTAGTAAGCCAAATGAATGCTTGGACAAGAATAGTGTTTACCTGCCCTATAGGAGGAGATGGAGGATTAATTGCCAAGTGTTTGTAAGATGCTGTGAAGATGGATCTTTCTAGATAAATGTGAAAAAATACTCCAAAGATATGGCAGAAAGCCTTCAAATATGTTGCTTTTTCTTTTGACCATTTCTTCTTGATAATCATTGCCAACAAAATAGTTTAATTATATTGCTTGATTTTAACATTATTTCAAGATGCTAGTTTGTAGTGAATTTCTGAATTAAAAATGCTTTTTGAAAACTCGATGTTTTAATATTTCTGAAAGATAGTATTGTAATGCTTTTATCCTTTGGAATAGTGTTGCATACATTAGCAGACAATTTCACAAGTTACCTTGACAGTCCTACCCATCACATTTAGAGTCGTCTGCAGGCTTGAATGTACTTATTTAAAAACAGGACAAGTTTCCATTATCTTGAATTGTGTAGAGAATTTTGTGGTCAGTGAGATTTAGCTTGTCCAAAGGCTTATCTGAGTGTTTTGCTCATTTGTTAATAAAATGCTGTAATAGGTTGATGGCTTTGATTGCCTCCGAATTCACTGATTGTGTGCTTAGACCAGAGTCCCAAACCCACTGTCAGAAACCCCTGGGTGAGTGCCAGCACATGTGCAGGAAGTGGTGTGCTTCCATTTTCTGCTTTCCCCTTGTCCTGTCACGCACATCCCCGTGCTCCCCATCCCTTGTTTTACTCATTTGCTCTCAAAACTTGTCCTCATCCTTTATTCCCACCATGACAGAGCCGCCCTTTCCTCCCTTGCCCTGCTTGGTCAGAGCTGTCAGCTGTCCTTGTGCTGGCCTCTGGCTTGGAGCCTCCTCTGTAAAGTAGCAAGGTAGTCATGGGCAGTCCCTGCTGGCTCTGCTGGGGTGTCCCTGACCCCGGGACAGTTCTCCCTGTCCCTGATACCGGGGCTGTGGTCGTCAGCTCTGCTGGGCACTGTGCTCTGGCAACTGCTGGCTAAAGTGGTAACAAAGAGCAGTCTGGAGGTACATGCTTGCACTTGGGTCAGTATCTCCCGACAGAAGCACTCCAAATGTGGGTTTTTATTTTTATTGTGTTCTGTTACTTTTCACTGTTCACCTACTGATTGTGATATCTCCTCTGGGTGTCCTGTACTTTATTCTGTTAGCACAATTAATATCACACAGTGCTGTCATAAAACTAACATTGGGTTTTGATCACGGTTAAAAATGAATGAGTTTACTGAGTGTACATAATGAATTGGTACTGAAGAGTCTTTCCTCTTCTGTTTCTCTCATTCTTTCTCATAAAAGCAAGGACCATTTTGTTGTAGAAAAACATGAAGGTACTAGCAAAGCCTCAGTTGTTTTAATAAGCATTCACTCAGAACAGGTTGGCTTTTACTAGAGCAGTAGTGTTGGTGGCATAGATGGAGGGGATTCCTAAAGATTTGTAGCCAATTTATCTCATAGCCTGTACAGAAAATGCAGATTTGTGAATGTTCAGTTTTTCTTCCTCTGTTGTAGCTCATTAGAACACAAAATTCCTCAAAAAAAAAAAAAAAAAAAGCTGGTGAGGGGCTTGGAATACAAATCCTGTGAGGAACGACTGAGGGGGCTGGGGGTGTTTAGCCTGGAGAAAAGGAGACTCAGAGGTGACCTTATCACTCTCTACAACTTCCTGTAAGGTGGTCATGGTCAGCTGGGGATTGGTCTGTTTCTCCAGGCAGCAACTGACAGAATCAGAGGACACAGTCTCAAGCTGTGCCAAGGGAAAAATAGGTTGGATATTAGGAAAACGTTTTTTACAGAAAGGGTGATAATGTACTGGAATGGTCTGCTGGGGAGGTGATGGAGTCCCCATCCCTGGATGTGTTTAAAAAAAGCCTGGATGTGGCACTGGGTGCCAGAGTTTAGTTGAGGTGTTGGGGCTGGGTTGGACTTGGTGATCTTGAGGGTCTCTTCCAACCCAGTGATAGTGATTCTGTGATTTGGCCACATAGGTTCTACCCCTTTTTTTCATTCTTCAATTTAGCAATTAAAATAGGGTTGAATTAAGTCTTTCGACTTGCTTTTCATTTTGTGCTTTTATGACTATGACTCTTGGACTTTTGCCTATTTTCATGATTTTTTTTCCCCCATCCAGCTACCTACAGACCCTGGTCTGCTTAACTTCCAAGTTTAGACGAGGTCAGGTGCTTCCAGCCCTGTATAGCAAAAGTGCATAAAATAGAGTACTGTTTTGTAACCATGACTTGATATTTCAGAGGAGGAAATTAATATTATTGAGGAAGGCAATATTTACTTTTAATTTTTTTTCTCCATGAATAGGGAAATTGTTGAGTTACTGGGCTTGTGCATTTGTCTTGGGAGAAGTGTGTATGTGTGAGGTGGTTGGCTATAGATAAAAATCTGTAAATATTTGTATGCATATGTGTTGCACACTTTAGACAGAGAAATATATTTCAGCAGCATCTAAAGGCTTTTTCAGATGAAACATTGCCTTTGCTGGAATTAATTCTGAATTCTGGTTTCTCTTTTCTCATTCTTTTTAGTTGTATTTTTTAACCATAACAAGTTGGTTGTGGCATTCCTTTTTTTTTGTATCTTTACAATTGGAATTGTTATCAATAGATGCAGTTATTGTGATTCACAGTTTTTTAGACAATTAATTGAGATTGTGTGTGTGGAGGGAAACAAATTAATCTGTTGTCTCCATAATTCTCTGTGCTAAATTAAATAAATCAATTTTCCTTCTTTTCAAATGCATATGCTGGTTCCTTGAACTAGCATCTGCTAACTTGGTTTAGTCATTGAAGATACTGTCTGAAGCATACATGTGGTTTGGCAAAGTTAATATGTATAGAAAACCCCAAATTTTTCTGTGCTGCGAAGTGTATAGCACTTGTTCAGTACGCATGCTACCACATGGTAGCACTTCAAAACAGATAAATTATTGCATTAAAAATACAATCCACATTAATAGTGGTGCTATAAAAGGAATATTTTGGTTGTTTTTCAGTATATTTTGACCAGATTAACCAAAATTTGCTATGTTCATGTTGCTAGTTAAATTCAGAGAAGTGCTGGCACAGAAACTGGGTGCTGTCTCTTCTGATGGACTTTTGTGTCCCTTGGACAGTATGCCTAATCTTGAGTAAATTTTAGGTAGTTTTACTTCATCTGTCTTCTGGGTGCTCAGCATTCTTTGGGGAAACAATATTCATCCTGAGATTCATTCTCTCAACTTGAGTGTCTCTGTGAGGAGGCTGTAGAAGCTGAGGGAGCAGTCAAGGTCCTCTTTGTTCTTGAACCAGTGCCCTGCCCTCCTGAAGGCATGTACAACTTCTGCTCTTTGAGCACACTTAAAAGACAAATTTGGGACACATGGGTTGAGGCAAACACTGAGTTGTGAGTGGCAGACCGAGGTGGCAGAACAGAACACTATACAGGTGTTAGTGGTTTGTAGCTTAGAGTTGGTTGTTACTTCTTTTGCACAGGGCCCACTGCAGCAAGCTTGGCGATGAACAGCATAAAACCAGTCAGTCTGTGGCACCTAACACTGGTAGAGTCCTTCCATTTCAGTGGGGTGTGGCTTTTTAGGAGGCATGTGGATTGCTGCTCTTAAAAATCAAATTTCTTAAAGTGTATCAACTTGAGTTATGTTTTGGAAATTAAGGCCTTGAGCCAGTGAGGTGTCATCAAATATATTGCCTCCAGGCCACTATTGATCACATGGGTTTCACGTGTCACAACAGTTACTGATAGTCTGAATGTGGCCAGGATGAAATGCATCTCCTCTGATGATAACAATCACTGTTTCAGTCAGCAACATGCATATGTGATCCCATGAGAAGTGAATTCTAATGAATTTTTCTTGGTAAAGAAACAGTTCAATAATAAGTAAACTTGCATCATTTGCCGGTTGTTTTTGAACTCTAGTCTTTTAGATTTGTTTGCATTTTAGAATAATGATGGACCTTTTTTTCAGTGCTTCAGCTGATTTGACCTATTCTGAAATTAGGCTTTCAAATAGTGAAATTACTGACCAGATATTTTAAGTTATAGAAAACATGGCTGAATTGTCACAGTGAATGGGCCATTACATCAGGGTTCAATTCTTTCTCTTGTATCTGATACATTATGCATTTTTTTTTCTTTGGTTGTGTTTTTTTTGGTGTGGTTTGGGTTTTTTTGAGGTTTTTTTTTTTTGTTGGTAAGGTAGGGTATTATATATAGGATATATATCTCCTATATGTTAAAAGCCCAGATAAAGTTTCTAATATTGGCAGTAGTTTCTAGAAACGGAAAATGTCTTTGTTATTCTATTACTTTAAAAAATCTTTTACAGTATTTATTAAAACAAAATAAACTGCTATAATAGGGTTTACTGTCAAGGTTTTTCAGTCAAGGCATTTTGGTAATACAAATCCACACGAGTCAGTCATTTTTAAACAAAAGCCCGTATTGTATAGTTTTGCACTTTTCTTTGCTTTAGACAAGTTACAGTAATGCTTTCTAGCTTCCCTTATTCCCCATCCCCACCCATTTGGTTGCAAACTAACAAAAAACTGCCCTTTTAGAGGAAGGAGGTGATGTTTTTTAATAATAAAAAAAGTGAGAATCTTTTAAAAAACTTTTAAAATCTAAGAATCTCAGAAAGGTGCTCAGGAGGCAGAGTTTGCACGTTCTCAGGGCAAGCAGCGCTGCTGGGAAGTGCAGGTGGGGCTGTTGCCTTTCCTCATAAGGACATCCCTGAACAAATAGTTTGTTTTAAAATGCAGGTACACTGTCTAAATGTGAGGGAGAAGGAGGCAGCATCCTGGTCTGGTTTTTCCCCTGCCCTTTTTTTTGCTCACCTCAGTTCTGGGTGCTGTTAGACTAAAAGGCTCTTTCAGTGTCAGCTTTGCAGAGTGGCTTGGGTGGGACTGTGACACAAAAAAGTGCACAGCTGTCCCAAATGCTAGCAGATTGAGCAATAAATAGAAGGAAGGGAGAGAGGGAACTCTTGCCCAGTCTGTGCTAAGCTTCTAGGTAAAAAGATGATGTTCTGTAGATTGGGCAAAGGATGTAAAGAAACAGTGGTAACGGTATCAACAAAAGCAGCTTGGGGGCTGTTATCCATTTGTGCAAGTTGGCAGCTTGTTGGAGCTATCTAGCTACTAATACATGTTATAAAATATATATGTTTGGTTAAAAGAGTTTCCATTTCTCCCTGGTGGGGACTGCATCATGTTTTAATTTCTGCAGTTGTTTTCCCAAGGCAAAGATGTTAGCTATTGATGCTTTATTGGTTCTTTGACATTTTTTCCACTATTGCCTTCATTATCATCTAACTGCTAACAGTCATGAGAGGAGGAATTGCTGACATGAAATCTGGATGGTTTTCAGTGAGTCCTTTTTCTTCTGGATAGTATGTCTTGCATCGTATCTCTTGTATCGTGTTACATCTCTTACATGTAGCTGGGTGTACTGTGTTTAAGAAAAGAATTTGTTCCTGGAACTTGGCTACCAGTTAGCTCTCAGAGGAACACTTTTGAGAGCATGATATGCCTTTATTCAAGTTTGTTAAAGACCTGGATGTTTACCTGCTCTTGAATATTACACTTCTCAAAGTGGAAATTATCTGGATGTATCAGCCACATGATTTCATAGGAATCTATGTCTAAGTGTCTTTCCCCCATCATTACGTGACCATCTCTACTTTGAGAGTGTCCAACATTACAAGAGAATTGCCACTGCAAGAAGTCTAGCTCAGCTATCTAAAAGCCCGCATTTAATTTAATTAAATTTAATAATCACAAAATCCCTCCTAGTTTTTCCTCTTAATGACTTCATTTGGCTACAAAGGATCTAACTATAATTTCATTTTTTAGCATGTTGTAGCAAGTCATATGAGAAACAAGTCATTCTTGCTTTCTACACAGATATACCTTTGAAAAGCTTATTTTAACCAAAAGAGTTTATTCTAGCTACACTTAATAACTTGATATACTTTTCAATTCAAAATCATGCTTACATGAGGAGTCTTTTAGTTTGTTTTGGGGTCTTGTTTTAATTATAAAATTTAGAAACTTACCATCTTCACCTCCAAAAAATCCACGAAAACTTTTAAAGGACTGAACCTCTTTAACAAACTAGATCTTTGCTTTTGAGCTAAACACTGAGATGAAAAAGCATTGGGCTCTGGGTAAGCAGCTGTGTTCAGCCTGGCCTCTGTTTCTGGAAGTAGCACAATGAGCTTGCTTAGGTCTGGCAAGAGGAAAGATTTTCTTTCTGACTTGGAAATAGCTGTTTGATCAATTGTGCAGGCTGCCCTGAAGACTGTAGAGGCATCTCCAGATTTGCCTTGGTTTAGAGACACCCACATCAAGCAGGCCTCTCCTTTGCTGGCTGTGTTAGAACAGAGCCCACATGGTTTTCCTTATTGGTCGCGGGATGCTGGATTATCGTGGTGCCCTGGGTAAAACACAAATTTCAAGTAATTCCTGTTAAGATACTATGGTATAAAATACAATCACCAGCATATACTGATAGAAGAAGTCTGCAAGGGTTTCTGTGAGTGTATGTAGGTTACTAGAATACAACAGTCAGTCAGATATGGCAATTTAATGAAAAGGCAATTTAAGAAGACTGCAGAATGTAGTTTGTGCTGCAAGGATGAGTGATAAGTTGGAAAAATATTTGTCCAGTCTTGAAGAATGTCTCCTCGTATTTTTAAATAATATGTGTGGATTTTTTTCCCCTTTTGAAAGGATATGAAGTAGGGTCTGAAAATGTAGCACATTCCACAGCTAATTAATTTGTGTTTCTCTCTTTTATAATGAATATCATATTTGCATCAGTACAAGGAGAAGCCTTGAAAAAAATTACCAAAAATGAACACATGGAGTGTGTGTGTTATCTTTGTAATTTTTGCAGCTGCAGACAAAGCTTAAGGATTGTGTAGTGTTTTTGCATTTGATTTCCTGTGAGTGGCTCCGAATGTTGGTTCATCTGATAATCACACTGATTTCTCTTTCCTTAAATTTAACCAGCAGTCACAGTGCCTGTCTGTTTAAAAGGTCTGATAAGTGATAAAGTGTGTTGTTGTATTTGATGAGATCGTGTTAAATATTCCTGAACAGAACTCTGTTCCGTGAAGGTGATTGTTTGAATGAAGCATTTAACAGAAACAGAATTTTGTGTTGGTACAAGGAAACATTACAGCTGCTGGTGTAAAAAACCTTACAAAAAGTATGTTCTCTACTGTTTAAGGTAACTTGCTGTATTTAGATACATGTGCATTATAAACAATAATATGTACAAGCATGCATCTGTTGCATTTATACACACCAAAAAGAAGAAACAGTGTTGAAAATTGGAAATAAAATGCAATCAAAAGTATCTAACAGCTGTAGCTGGTTCCCCAAGCTCTGATACTGAAAATGTAGTTTTATGTTGTGAAAAAGACAGTTTATAATCAATTTCATATATTCATTAAATAATTCTCCTTTTGAATCCAAAAGTTACCTAATTCCAGACAGCATTGCTGTCTATTACTTAAATCACAATAAGTCTTTGTTATTAAATGGTAAAATGTTACTGCTTAATGAAACCCCCAGTATCAGATATTTTTTTTATGAATGTGGAAGGTAATGCACACTGTAAATGACGTGTAACAGTTTGTTGATCACTTTAGCAATTAACTGCAGCTGGAAAAAGTCTGCTTACTCAGGCTGGTTTTACTCTCATTCTCTGAGAAACTCTGGGTTTTAATGAAGATAGTCCAGTGAGTAAACAAATTTCTAGGCAGTTGCAAAAATGAAAATAAAAAACAACTGACTCATTTAATATCAATTTTTCTCTTTGAATACTACCGATTGTGTAAGTTTACTTTTTTAACATGCATTTTATTTAATCCAGTCCAATACCAGATGGAAATGATGCGAAGCCTGCGCCACGTAAACATTGATCATCTTCACGTTGGCTGGTACCAGTCCACATACTATGGCTCTTTTGTCACCCGTGCCCTCCTGGACTCCCAGTTCAGTTACCAGCATGCAATTGAGGAGTCTGTAGTTCTCATTTACGGTTAGTATGAGGTTTCCTTTATTACTCTTTTCCCCTCTTAATATTATTACTACTATTTTTGTATTCTGTCTTTTGCCTGTAAGAGTAGCCTGGCAGGCCTTTTCGAGTAAATACCAACCCTGTGTCTACGGCAGCCTCAGCAGCAGCTAAGTCTAGACAGGGTTTCCTTCTTTCTGTTTATTTTTCTTGCTATCAGAGCCCTGATGTGTACGTTTTGGAATGCTGGAGTAGCTGCTTCATTTTTATTCCTTCATCTCCCCTCCCTCGTGGAAGGGGCTGGTGGAACCCGACCAGATGTCTAACAAACCCCGCTTGCTAGCGTGTCTGGCTCTGTACGTGACTGACCAATCATCACACGAATTGCCAAGTTTTTTTAATACCTCTGACAGAAGCATACAAAACCTGGACTGTTTCTTAGCACAAAGATTTTTTTCTTTTCTGCCTATTTAATGGTGTTTCCTCAAGCTCTCCAGACCAGATGTTCTGTGCTGTATCAGAACCGTAGGCAATTTAACAGCTTTATAGCCTCCCCCTCCCCAAACACTCACAGTTTGCCATATCTGGCAGACTTGCATATAGTTTCCAGCTGAGAAGTAAATGTAACGTCCTGAGTATCTGTCAGAAAAAATACTAATGAATACGATCAATCTTATGAGCTGCCCCAAAATTGTTTCAGTATGTTAACAATTGGATTACAGTAAAGAACAAGTTGTTAAAGTATACTTATATTGGCTGGAAACATTGCATCATCAGACCTTGATGAATTTTCCACTTGTTTCAGTCTATTTTGGTTTTCATTTTATCACCGATTGCTATAAGTTTTACTGTGTTAAGTTTCAGACAACATGAATGTTAACACAGCTTTTATTCTTGTGTTGGCATGCTTCAGCTGTTATCATGCTGCAAGTGTTAAGCTTCTTTGTCCAAGGAATGTAGCAGTTTGTTTAGAAAATTTCTGCCTAAATTCAAGGCAAAACAAATCTTTGTATGTACCACTTACATTGTCATGCACAAAGTGGCATGGCAGCTTGATCTGAATGAGCTTATTGCTACTCTAAAATTAATTTTTTTTCATATAAAATGCTGTTTAATGAATATTTTAATTTACTGCAGAATGACTGGAAGGAAGAATCTTTATTTAAATGAGGTCACTTTTACATAAGTTCTGTGGATAATTCATACAAAAAAAGGAAATGTGAATTGGACCTTTAATGGGGAAATAATACGAGTAGAATGGACCAAGATTCCACCCAAGTTCTCCAAGCTAAGTTTACTGCTTGGCATCACTTTATATTGTTGGTTGTATTTTACATAGCAGTGCAGTAGAACTGCCTCTGCTATGGTGTCTTTTCTGTGTTTGTTGTCTTTAATTTTTTTTTCACTAGGACTACTTAGTAATTTTTCCTCCTGTTTATGTCATTCAGATATTTAAAAAGAAAAAGGCAGTCTGGGTTTGGTAATAATAGGCTTCCTTCCATTTTTAATAATAGATCCCATTAAGACTGCCCAAGGGTCTTTGTCACTGAAGGCATATAGGCTGACTCCCAAATTGATGGAAGTTTGCAAGGAAAAAGACTTCTCTCCAGAAGCGTAAGTAACTTGAAATAACGTTTTCTCATAGGGTTTGCTGAGTTATTGGGACACTGAACGGTACCTGGGGTTATGGAATGCTGTATTTTAAAATCTCCTGTAGCAGTGTGTGCTGGGGAAAAGGACCTGCATGGGCTGTGACAGTCACGCAGTGGCACAGTGGGCTGAGGAGGTGTGAGAGGCTGGCTGGGCATTTTCAGAAGTGGGGGCACCCAAACTGGGTTTGGGGCTACTCAGAGGCTGGGCTGTAAGGCCCATGGGGTAGATAGTCGTATGTGGGAGCAGAGCCAAAAACAGAAAAAAACCCCAAAAACGGAGAGAGGGAAATAGCTGATCTGTCTTTAAGCTCTTTTTTCCCCCCAGAATTAAAATAGAACAGGTATTCTGGAATAGCTGTCCCAGTGTATTTGTTCTAAATTAACTCCCCATGTGGACACCATCTTCTGGAGTAAAGTAGAATAATTACTGTGTTTCAAAATATTAGCTACTTGTTACAGATGTAGGCCTTAGCATCCTTTGCCTCCAACTGTTTGGTGTTCAATAGCAAAAGCACAAATAACTTGTTAAAATCACTTTGTTGAGGAAAAACGTTTTCATTTAATTTCTTGGTGTCTTAAACTGTAATGATGAGCAAACAAATCCGTGATCAGTCAGAAAAAAGGGGAGTGGAGGCAAAAAGCAAAAGTTTTTGTTCCAAAATCCAGTATGAATATAAAGAAGTTAAGGCTGTATTTCCTTAGAGACTTCTGAATCATGCTTTTATATCCATATTTTATGAAAAGTATTACTGTCTGTTTTATTTTTTTTATTATAAAGGAACAGCAATAGTTTTTATGTGTATGTTGTAAAAAAATACACACTAAATTTTATGTTTTAATATTCACCACAGAATTTAATTATTCCAAAACATACAGTATTTTGTGAATCTACTTTTTTTGGTCAGTAAAAATTTTACTTGTTCAGGTATCGGAAAAATTGTTCTTCATGGTAGTAGTTATGATATTTAAAGATATTTTAGCATCATGTGGTAACTAACTGTTTAGTTCTGCTCAAGAAATGCTGATGGCAGGAAAACCAGTAAAATATTTTGGAAGGGGCAGAGTTAATCCTGTCAGTACAGTCTCTTGCTGGAGGCTTTTTCACGTAGGTAATATTAAAAAGCAAGGCAGCTGCTTGTCTTCTGAGAATTTTTCCTAGAGAAGCTTTTCCTAGTCTGTGTAAATAAACGTGAGGTTTTGCCATGCAAATGCTTTCTTAACAAAACTTGACTCTTGTTTAATTTTGGAAGTATGAAAATCAAGAATTTTTACAAAAATGTTTTTTGGAGCAACAATTCAACAAAGAGAGTAAGAGAGATACTGTTTGTATTAGTATAATATTCTGTAACTTTTTTCACAGCTTGAAAAAGGCAAATATTGCATATGAAAACATGTTTGAAGAAGTGCCTATTGTCATTAAGAATTCATACCTGATCAATGTGATGTTGTGGGAACTGGAAAAGAAATCTGCAGTAGCCGATAGACATGAGTTGCTCAGTCTGGCTAGCAGGTAAGTACTTGTTACAATAATGGATGTACTTTTATTCGCTTTCCCAAACCACAGTTTAGCACCTTGGGTGAAATCCCAGTCTCATTACAGTCCATGGAAGCTTTGCCTTGACTTTTAATGGGGTTAACACTTTACCCTTCATTTTCTTTTGCTGAAGGAAAAACTGCATGGTAAAACTATAGCATTAGATTCAAGGGCTAAATTCAGTCTCTTATCCTCATACACTTGCAGTGCTTGAAATGTATAAATGTTTCAAAAGAGTGTGTTTTTTCAAGAAAATATGGGCACTCAAAAATTTCGGGCAAATAGATCTATTAAAAATAGGTTTTGTTAAATATTCTGTTAGTAATTACATAAACTATTTTAAAGAAAAAGAAATCTTCAGTAGCAGGATGAATTTTAAAATAAAATAATAAACAGTCTGATAAACTGGCAAAAATGCCACTGATGGTTATGACAGACAGCATTCATGATGTTGGAAATTGTTTTAAGAGTTTCTAAAATGATCTTCTCATAACTTTGTCTAGGAATAACTTTTTCTTCTTGTAGCAGTATGATCAAAAATTTGTCAGTATTTAAATCTTACACAGCACAATCAGTTGGATTATTATTGGTCTGACCTAAATAGCAAGATACACAAAATAATGCGGTATCTTGCTGCATGTAGGAGCTAGGTTGTATTCATGAATAGGGTTTTGGGGTAAAACACTTCACTTTGGCACAGAGATTCTGATCCTAGTGGCCTTTTTACTTTTTCCTTTTTAGTCCTGCTCCCCTTCCCTCCCCCATCATGTAAGGCTGAGGTTAATGGATATGTATTTCTAGTGGTCCCTGTGTTGCCTAAGTTGGTAGAAATTTTCTACTTTCTCTGCTTGAGCTTATGTGGATGTTCAGAGGGATCTGATAGCTTTTAGAGAAGTGATCAAGAGAGAACGGGAATAGGGTTGAACTCTGCTGGGGTATTCACAAATGGCACAAGTAATACTTAGTCAGTAATTCTGTCCAGTAAAGTTGTTACTTTGCACATTGGAATTACTGAAGTGAAGAATTCTTGCTGAGATACTCAGTGTGTTTACTCTGCAGGTGTTCTGTAAGTCATTTTCTTTTCATGGTCAAAGATCACAGAGCTTTTCCCATTTGAGGATAAGGGTGAGGGCTGGATGTAGGAGATGACAATGGTTTTATTCCTTGTGAACTCTATCACTTTGTGGTGAAATTGAGGAAGTGCAGAGGGGAGCGTATGTGGCCCGAAGTTTAGAGTCCGACTAGCTGAGGGCGAAAGGCCGACGCCCCTCTGCAATTCCTGGCCAGCACCCTTCGGCGTCTGATGGCCTCGGGCTGCGCTGGCTGCGGACTGGCGTACACCGCTGGTATAGGAGAGGAAAGGAGCTGACCATTTCCCGGGGGTTAAACATCGGTTTATTGAAGGTGATGCGGGATCCAAACACGGGGAAACCAACCGGGAAAAAGTTTTTTCATAGGGGGTGAAAACAGGATTATAAAGGAGGGGGGTGGGTACAGGCGGAGCCAATCGGGAAAGGTGAGGGGATGAACTTCACAGAACTGACACTCCATGGAGACCAATAATCAAAAGGTAAAGGAGGTGTCCTGGGACCCCAGCCAACCACCATCTCCAGAGAGGAGAAGGTTCTCGAAACCTGGGAGGAGAAAGGGAGTGATTGACTGGACAGGGAGGAAACAACTTTCACTTATAAGGGAAACCAGGGGAGGAGCAATTACCTATCGGCAACTATGAATAGCGGTTACTATAGCAACTTAGCTGACAGGTTAGCAGTGGCGGGAAAAACTGGGGGAACGAAACCATTTTACACATAATAGGGGAGAACAATACATAAATTGGGGGAATAACACAAGAAACTTAACAACACACTACCACAAGGAAGGACCATGCTGAGGATACAGAAGGTTCCCAGGTGGCCTGGCAGCATTGCCCTCGGTTGATTCTTTGGGTTCCCTCCTGTGTAAAGGGCTGGGACTAGCTGGCACCCTGGATCTAGTAAGGGCTGCTGCTAGAGACACAAGACAATTCTGGAAATGGAAAGTAATTTGAACAGATCACAAATCACAGCTTTAGGTCTTACCTAGTAACTGTTCTGTGCCACTATCCTGACTCAAGATCAAAGATAAGAAATGTACAAATTGCTTTCTGTTCTGGTGTTAAATGTCTGGTGCAAGACAGGCTTTTGTGTTGGTCTTCGTAACAGTAAAGGGAATGAGAGGTGAACAAGAAAAGAACCAGCCCAAAACTAAAAACAGACTTTCCTGGCAGATTTCTGAAGCTCACCTGATCTCTTTGAGGAACGTAAGGTGCTTAGTTTGGTTTGAAGGCAAGTTTTGGGAATTACTCCAGTAGGTTGTTTGGAGGTTTTTGTATGTGTCCTTTGTTTAATATTTGATAGCTACTTTTAGTTACCAGGCAGGTTACATTCAATGATATCTTATATTCGTATAACTGGCAAAGCAGGTGGCAAATTAAAGCATTTTAATGCTTGTTTATTCAAGGTTAGGTGACTTGTACTGCCTGCTGAAATGTGTACTAGTTTTTACTTGAATTCAACTATGAAGATTACTCTGTCAAAGCATGCATTACTTGAAGTAGGGAGTTCAAAGCTCCACTAATCTGGAGTTTTATTTTTGTCTTTCAGCAGTTTAGGCTAAAACATTTCAGATAACAACTTTTAATTTTGGTGCATATCTTCCTCATTTAACTTTGCTGTTGTTGACAGTAACTTCAGAGCTAGTTTTTGGGTTTGACCTTGTTTTTTGGTTTTTGTCTTTGTTTTGTTTAATTGTGGCTTTTTTTTGCTTTGGTTTTTTGTTTGGGATTTTGTGATATTTTGGTTTGTTTCTTTATGTGGGTTTTTGTTGTTATTTTATTTCTTTGGAGTCTTGGATTTGTTGGGCTTTTGGGGGGCTTTTTTGGTTCCTTGAGAGCATCCCTGAACTTCTGTACTCTCTGAAGCAATGATTTTGGCAATAAAATTATATACCCATAGTTCCTCTCTTCTGAAGAGTTTGCTTCATCAAGATTTTCACATGTTCAGCCACCCACCTTGTCTGAGTTTAAAGCTCTACCTATTTGAGACACTTTGCTTGCACCTTAGTATCTTTCTCCATTTGAAGTATATTTGTGATAATTGTATATAGTAATTTACTTTTTTGGATATAAAGTTGTGTTTCTCTTGTGAAATACAAATTGACTCAAGTACTCTAGGCAAAGAGGTTGAAGGCAGACTAGCACAAGGTTAGCAAGTAATAGCAAGTAAAGGCCTTTTACTCAAACAGTTATCCTGCTACCCTTAAGGACCAAAATGTCTTGAAGACCTTGGAGTACTGCCAGTCTTTTGATAGAGACTCAAGAATTAAAATCCTGTCAGATAATGTTCCAGATCTGCAGGGAAATAATTACAACCAACTTTCTCATTCTCATCCATCTCTTCCTTATTCTATTGATGATCTAGTTTAAATTAAAAAAAGCTTTTTTGTGGTCTAGCTTCATAATAGGGTTGTTCTATAGTATCTCAATTTGTCTCAAACAATTTTTCTAATAATGTGCGTCAGTAGAAGCAAACATGTGCTGAACATTTACTGCACTAACATCTACTTGGCAGTTATATTTCTCAAACATCAGATGCAGTATTTTTGCAGAAGTAATATAAGAAGGGTTGCTTTGGCTTTTAAAAACAATATTAACCTTTACACATTGCACTGCTTATTCAAAACTCTCAGTGTGCTTAACGGATTATTAAGATAATTATGAAAATTTGCAGGTGGGGGAACCTGACACAGAGAGAGTAAATGTGTTGCCCAGAGGTACACATCAAAGTCAGAATAGAAAACAGAATGGAGCTCAAGACTCTTGACTTACATATCTCATTCAAACAAAATCCTCTTAAACAACACAGGTTGAACTCAGGCTGAAATGCTGAGATGTAAACAAGTTCTGCTAAGTAGTGGGAACGTACCTTACACATTTTTAATCAAAAAGATGTGCTTTGCCCAGCAGTACTTCTCTGATCCACCCAAAGCTCTTCCCACTAGGGGGAAAATTCTGTACAGGATGGCACCTGTCCCAAAAAGCAGTGGCTGAGAGGGGGCCTCAGTGGAGTGGTGGAAAGTGGAAAAAATGAACAGCAGATGCAGCATTTTCCAGCGCTTCCACTTGCTGTTCCTTGCTCTCATCTTCCTTAGCCATGGTGCAAGCAAAATAAAATTAAATAAGTGACGCGGTCCAATAATGGCAATTAATGGCAATTGTAGGCAGGTTTAAGGGGCTGTCTTTTTTGCACATCTCCAGCTTCAGGGTTGTTATAGTCCAAACTTTGGTGCCTGGATGCAGCGCCGTGACCTGGGTGTCAGAGGAGCAGGAGGACACAGCTCGTGGGGCAGCGCTGTGCCAGCTGTGCCCAGCTGTGCCTGCACACAGGCAAAGGAGTGAGCAGCACATGGCACTGGGAGCCATGGGAATTGCTGCTTCTCTTTGAAGCTTGGCTGTCTGACTTGAAGCTTCATTTTAGATGTTTCAGACCTTTAGCAAGTGTGTCTGGAGTCCTTTTCTGATTAAAGATGCTGAAGTAAATATGGGCTTCATGTGTAGTTCCCCATTATGAATGCTACAGAAGCAGAGCCAGTTTGAGGTTCCAGTCCCAGCTGTTTGTCTTGTTTCTCCCCACTACCCCCATTTCATCTCTACATCCCTCCCACCCTCAAAGATTTTTATTTCCTCATCTGTTTCAGAATATGGCTGTACAAATAGCTTTTGTGGTATAGTCTGATGGAAAAAGTCAGACTAAAAATTCCCATTCCTCCCTTCCAGCCTTCCCCTCTGCCTCCCCCCAAAAACTAGAAACCCCAACAGGGGGTGTTTTTGCATTTAGAGTAGACTGTTTGACTGAAGGAGTTTGAAGTGTGCCCACACAAACAGCTGAATCCATACAGCTCAGAGTGCTGTAGGCTGTGGGCAAAGGGAGAGGCAGGCAGATGCTGATGGTGGAACCTCTCAAACTGCCTTTGCTGGCAGCAGTGAGCTGGACCTTTGCTCTCCTTAAGATATATCTGCAAAGGGAGGTTTGGTGGTATGAGCACTCACTCCCTTGGGAAGAGCAACGCTTGCATTCAGATCTCTTAGGCGGATCTGTATCCTAAAGGATGCCCTTGTGCAGTGAGTGATCTGTGAGTTCAGTTAACGTGTTGTTGTTGCTTTCTCCTTCTGTGGGTGCTGGATTCCATCACTGCCAACTGCAGGGCTCACAGCAGGAAGAACAGGACAGGAAAGACATCAGTGTTATCTGCAGATTAGGCTATTCTGCTCACAGGTTTCTGCCTTTCACCCTCAGAATTAATTGACCCTTGTATTTGATCATTGTTAAACAAGAAATCTGTTAAACAAGGAATCTCGTGTGTCAATACCTGATTTTATATCTGCCCTTGTGGGTAAACAATTACACACATAAGGCTTTTACAGAAAAAATGCACAGCTCAGGAAACTGCTTTCCAGACTATAGTTTCTAGTGTGTTTTATGATGTAAAGAGGCTTTGACAATTTCCCTTTGCCAGTTTGTATATGTTAGTCATTTTGGGGCATTTTTGATTATGCTATCTAAGCTACACAAATAAGTCTCAAATTATAAATTTCCAGAAGTTCTATGGGTCACTCCTTGCAGGTCCATGATTCTGGTAACAGTTGTGGTGAAGGAATGTTCTCACATTAGATTATTCTTCATTAGATCTGTAAGAATCCACATGGCAGGTACTTTTTCTGATTTTTAACTTTCTCCCTCTTTTCTTATCTATATTTCTTCACAAAAAAGAACACAGTCCCCATGTGAGAGGGGGGACTTTGTGATGAAAGCTGGTAGTTTTCTTCAATGAAGATTCACTGTACCAGAGGAGTGGTGGTCTCCTGGTGCTATCTTGAGGTGGAGCTGTCTTCTAGCTCAATTCAAGAGTGCCTTCAGGTCATCGTGATCTCAGACCTGATTTGTTTCAGATGAAACTAAACTGAAAAGAGGCTTTGGGAGGATAATTACTGTGCCTCAGCCACTTGCAGATCACTGGACCATGTCAGAAGCAGTGATAAGAACCCCCCCAAACACATGTAGCATGGCCATTGGTTTCTCAGCACCAGCTGTTTTGCTTTATAGGTCTGTTCCTGTTGGTCTGCATTACTCACTAATTTAAATGTAAAGTCAATTTAATTGACTCTTTTGCTGAATCTGCTGACTGAAATGCAGCCATTGAAATAGCAGTTTCTTTATTACTGATCCCCCCAGAACAACAACAAATGCAAGTGCTGAGCTCTGCATTGTCTACACTTGACTGTCACAGAGCACTGTAGGGAAATAAGTCTAGATAAGGATGCAAGTAGCACTTACTGGCACCACTGTTTAAAATATGTATCTATTTTTAATTTTTTTTTTTTTTTTGTATTGATGCATAGAGAGCCTTTAGGTACCTGGCAGTGTGATCTTTGAGATCTGCTGTAGGGAATGCACAATGGATGGAGGTGCCTAAAGCACCCTTTGAGCAAATTAGGTGTATGATGAGTGTTAGGGGCTGAAGCAGTGTGACCTAACTTCCAAAGTATCAGCAGAATAAACTTCAGCTGAATAAAACTTCCTTAGAGATGGTATGTAAGCATTTTTACAAACTACTTCCTATTTGTCTATTTTTTTAAAAGATGGAGCAAAAAAGGGTATCAGCCACATGAGAACTGAGGGAAAAGCTGGTTCTGTATTTGCAGCATACTTATCACTTCGTGTCTCAGTTCACATCTGTTTAAGTTATCTGTTTTTTGTTGCCCTGGCAATGAGAGCAAACACTGTGTTACTGCAACTTCTGACAATAACTCTCTGTTTCTGTGCTCTGTTGTACTAAGCTGGTCCCAAAGAGATTCACATAAAATCATTCTTTGTAACCAACTATATTTCACAGGGACACTATCTGTAAAATAATTCTGTATTTCTGTTGTGCACATACCTTACAAAGCTATTAGTGTGTACCTATACAGGCATTTCTGATAATATCCAGTTCTAACACTAACTCCATACTATATAAACTCTGTAAAAAACTGAAAGCATGCATGCTCCTGGCCATGGCAATATTCCACAGTTCTAAATATCATGTGCTTGAAATGCTCAACCAAAAAAACCCAAGAAGTTTAAAAATAATTATTATAGTGGCGCCTTTCTTGCTGCTGTGGAGCTGAACTCCTCCACACCATCTGCCTCTGTACGCAAGTGCGATTTAACTCTGGCTTGTAAATAAATTGTGGTCTGAGGTTCCTGATGCAGGCCTTTGTTCAGTGAGCAGCCCAGTGAGTGAAACAGCTGTCCTTGCACTCAGAGATAAGGGTGTCTCCTGCGCTCTTCTCTGCAGATATTCCTAAGTGCATGATCACCTTCTGTCTCCAGCTATGAGTTCTATGGATTCTGGAAATAATTTACACTTAGGGATGTGCACAGTATTACATGTATGGTTCTCTTTTGACTTTATGCCTTGTCTTCCAGTTAGAGTTTTTCCAGTCCATAGGCTGTAGGATGGTAGGAAAGCATTGTGAAAGAAGAGAGAATCTCAGATAACATGGTGAAACAGTGATTGAAGGGTGGGATTCTGACATTGAAGTGCACCAAACTTTAAATTGGAAAAAAACTCTCATGATTGTTAGATTTCAATTGAGGAGGAGAAAGATGGAGTTTTGAGTTGTTGGTCATCAGCCAAGTAGGACAACAGTGCCAACAAAACAGCTTCTGATCAAAGAGATCAACAGTGAGCAGAAAGTGTCCTTCTTCTACTGCTCTACCCTGTAAACACAATTTAGGAGAATGTCTCCATGGGCACCAACCTAAAAACTTCCAAAACTTTGACTTGGAAGGTATACCTTAAGTTGAACATTCCTGCAAAATACTGAATGCATTGCTAAAAATGGTAACAATAAAAGTTGTTTAACAGACTGCATTTGTCTGGCCAAGGCAGTAGATCGCATTGCTGGACACGCCCAGCCTGCTGCTTCCATGTTGCCTATGGTATGGAATGTGGAGCTGGCTGGACAGGACACAGACTCCCTCTCAACAGCTAGGATCAAACCATGTCTGCTGAGCTTCCAGGCATGGTTAATGAGATGGAGTTCTGAAGAATATTTAACTGTTCTTACTCAGAATAATATTTAACAGAGAGATAATTAAAAATTTGTGCAAAACAAAATAAAGGTAGTGAATTTTAAAAAGTAATATGAAACCAAACATTTTGAGAACATCTCCTGGAATGTTGCTTGGGTTACATGTCACAAAAACATCAGACTTTTTCTTTTAGATGTATGCCCTGTATCTCTAATAACTGTAAATTCATGCAAGGTACTGTTTTTTCATTAGTGGGAGGTTCCTAGAAAGACCAAAACACTTAAACTTGGTATTTGCAGTGAGGCAAAGATGCTAGAGGAGGAGGTGCCATGTAAAGTATCATCAAATAAATATATGAACAAAAATAATCAGGAACTTAAAAATTTGCAAATGGTGTCATTAGTGCAGAAATACTGGTCAAGAGACAGAATGAATTTTTAATTTTTTTTTTTGTAGTAAATTTCATCTTTCATGAATGCTTCTCTTTTTTCAGTAATCACCTTGGGAAGAGCCTGCAGCTGCTGATGGACAGAGTGGATGAGATGAGCCAAGATATTGTTAAATACAATACCTACCTGAGGAATGTAAGCAAGCAGCAGCAGCAGAAACATCAGGTTGGTAACATGAAGAAACTTAAATGAGAGAATTTTTTTTCAACAAAATACAGTTTGGGTTGTGTTATCCAAGACAGAAAAATTGGGATCTAAGCAAGATCTATCAAAAATACACCTGTTAAGCAGTGTGATGGGTTGACCCTGGCTGGATGCCAAATTGCCCAGAAAGCCAGTTTATCACTCCTCTCCTCAGCTGGGCATGGGAGAAAAATTGCAGAAGTCTCATGGGTTGATCTAAGGGCAGGGAGAAGTCACTCACCAATTACCATCTCAGGCAAAACAGGCTCGACTTAGGGTAACAAATTTAATTTATTATCAATCAAATCAGAGTAGGGTGATGAGAAATGAAACCAAATCTTAGAACACCTTCCCTTCACCCATCCCTACTTTTTGGGTTCAACTTCAGTTCCAATGTTCTCTCCTTCTTCCCGTCAGTATTGCAGGGGGCCAGGGAACAGGGGCTGTGGTCAGTTAATTCATATATCTCTGCTGCTCCTTCCTCAGGGAGAGGTCCCCTCACATTCCTCCCCTGCTCCATGGGCTGCAAGGGCACAGCTGCTTCACCATGTTCTGCACCACAGGCTGCAGGGGAATCTCCTTCCTCACTGACCTTGGTGTCTGCAGGGCTGTTTCTCTCACATACTCTCATTCCTCTCTCTTGGCTGGCATTTTTTCCCCATCTGAAGTGTTTTATCCCAGAGGTGCTGTCACTGTCACTGTTGGGCTTGGCCTTGGCCAGTGCTGGCTCTATCTCAGAGCCAGCTGCTGTTGGCCATATTGGACATGGGGGCAGCTTCTGGCAGCTTTTCACAGAATCCACCCCTGTGGTCCCCCTGCTACCAAAGTCTTGTCACAAACCCACTACAAGAAGATTTCTTAAATGGGTTAGTCAGTGGGCAATTACCAAATGAATTCACTTCTAGTGACATAGGGTATGGATTTAGCTTTCTTCACTATTTTACATGTTTATTAGTGATTTAGGATTAACCAGAATAATTTATAAGTACTCCATGGACACAGGAATAAGAGATTCAGTAAATGAAAGGGGTGAAACTACAAGTTTTGTTGCAAACCAAACTGTGTCTTAGTGCCATCATATGTAGTCATGCATCTAGAAATAAAGAAGCATAGTCCAGTGGACTGTCAGGAAGTTGGACTGTTCTCTGATTGAAAAGGACATTTGAGTCATATTTAGTATCAATAAATAGTGATGCTGATTGGGTGATGCTGACTTTCAATTCCTGGTGCCAAAGGGCCTCTTTAAAATCCAAAGCATTAGAGAATTAGAATTAAAATCCATTGATTAGAGATTGAGTATGGAGAGCAGCACTAGGTGACCCTGCATGAGCAGAAGGGTTGGACGAGGTGACCTTCAGAGGTCCCTTCCAACCTTAAGTATTCTGATATTTGAAGACAGTGTTACTTTCTTTGCTCTTGCTGCACAGATAAAACAATGCTCTGTCTGACTGTAGGAGGATGGTGGTAAATTGGAAAAAAGCACCATGAGAATTATTTGAAGGCCTGGAGAGAAGATGTTGGTGAACAGAATTCACATAATGTGCTAAGTTAACAAGTTACTTGCTTACTCAAGAGATACCTTCATGATGAATAAATTGGAGCTCTTTTATCTAGCAGAGATATGACAAGATTCAGTATTGGCCAACTGAAAATGGACCAGATCACATTTAAGATAAAATGTTGTTGGTATTGCCACACACAGTAAGTGATTATTAAAGAGAGCACCTGTTGTTCATGTAAAAGACTTCATCACTGACTGTTTTAAAATCAAAATTGCTCTTTTCCACACAAATATAGCTTGGACAGGGAATATTTTAGGGAAGCAACAAGCAATATTTTAGGGATCAGTGGTCTGTCCTGGCCATGGAATTCCCAAGGACATAGAAGCTTCATGCATGTTATCTTCAGAATTTTTTTCCCTTACTGCCTAATTTGAAAAGAATGATGGCATCTACTTCAAAGGTTTTGTTAACAACAAGGGGATCTATTTATTTTGAAAAGCAGAGCAAAGAAGGTTCCATGGTGTCTCACTAATTTCTTTACTAACTATAGCTGCTTCAGTAGTGGCTCATTGCAGCATACTTAGTGGTTGTAACTTCATTTCTAGAATGGAGCAATTGTGATTAAGAGCAAGCCATTTCAATAAAGAATAATAGGCAGACTGCTGAGAAGTGAATGGGGTAATGCAAAGAAAGAAGAAACTACATACAATTCACATACAAATATGGGCATTTCACATTTTATTTTTAACGTTGTCCAAAAACATGTATTTGTCACTACTACTGGAAAAAAATTACTTCATTTGATTGTGCCACCAAATAAGAACTGTTTTCAAACTCGTTGGATCACAGATACATTTAAGTAAGCAAGAGAAAACACTCTGTACTCTTTGTCTCCTTAAAGACTTTTTTCTTGTGTTGAATGTGAGGACTTTGAAGACAAACTTTATAACTAAATCCTCACTGCCACATACAATATGGAATCTCACATAGTTCCTGAATTTATGAGCTTTGCAAGAACAAATGTTTATCTGATAGCTGCAGAAACATTTGTCTCAATTTTTTATAAGTTTGAGTAATCTCTGTGGCAAAGAGAAATATGGAAAACAAATTTTTTTATATATATATATAGAGCAGAAGAACTTTTACAAGCTGCTATTCTAGCATATTAATGCAGAAATGAACCATTGTGCTTGGTTTCAGCCACCACTTTGTTCTCAGTTTGGAGTTAATATTTTTTGGCTTAAAATACCTTATTTAATCAGGTTCTCTTCCCCTTTCAAAATTATATTATTTTGACCTTTAACTTACATAAAATGCAGAATTTTTGGTTTGTGCAACTATCTGAGGTGGTGACTTCTCTTACCTACATATTCCACCCCTGCTTTTCTCTATCGTGTGGGGCAGTAGAGGCCTTTTCCAACCATGCTCTATTCTTTCCATCAGATACAGTGTTTATCTTTGAAAAATTTTAGAAGCTAACCCCACTACCTCAGTACTGTATGATTCTCCATTATCTCACTTATTTAAGGTGCCAGTGTGTGGAATGGGGAATGCCTTGTTGCCAGTGAATTGAAATAAACTGTGAATTGCATTATATTGTTTGTAGTAACCTGAATTGCATTAAAAAATGTAATTTTTAAAACATACTTGCTGGTTTCTTGAAAACATCTGAAAAATTTTTCTGCAGCTTTTAAGTCCTGCTGCATTTTGTTTCTGTTGTTTTATTTCAGTATCAGCAGAGACGTCAGCAAGAAAACATACAGCGTCAAAGCCGAGGAGAGCCCCCTCTTCCTGAGGAGGACATCAATAAGCTTTTTAAACCACCACAACCACCTCCAAGAATGGAGTCACTCCTTATTGCAGGTGATGTTTAGAAGTGCTTTCAAATTGCCTTTTAACATAAGAATGTCTGCTTGGGAAAAAGCACAGTTGTATCCTTTGAAAGCATTTTAAGTTTTCATTACTTTTGCCATTATGGTATGATATTTTAGCTTAGTAGCATTCCACATCCTATCCTTGATTTTTTAAATTTGACATTTTAAAGGAGAGATGGAGAAATTCTCCATGGGGCAGGCTTTTTCCATGAAAGAGTGTAACTGCTCCCTTCACTGATGCCCCAGCCTCTCCCTCAGCTCCAGAAGCTCAGGAGCTGTACAGACAAGACCCAGGAGTAAGCTCTTTGGGCTGGAACTTCTCATTCAGAGCAGTTGACAGCAGCCCCAAGTTATTGATAATATTTATAGGTTTAAAGTGATTGTTGCCGCAGCTGAGAAGGTTTTGTTTTTAATTTCAAATAGAGTGGAGATAATTTCTTTGTTTCGTATGGCCAGAGGTTTAGGGAAACTGTCCCCATATTGTTGCAATGCCAGGAGAGAGAAGATAAAATCGGAATAAAGCACAGATAACTAGAGATACCACCCCCCAGTTTCTTCAGTTCACTGGTGAGCTGCAGGCATAGCCACTGTCAGTGCCTGTTCTGTGCCTCCTGAAAGGATAAAAACACCTGGGGCCTCACAGAGCCAACAGAGAGCAGGCAACCTAGGTGCCCTGCTAAGTAAAATAAGTTTGGAAAATATAATGAGGAAGCAAATTGTTTAACTGTAGCAGGCCTTTTGGATCAGATAGCTATCGCCTTGTTTTATACTGAGAGAAAATTCAAAATCCTGGTAATGTTCTGTGCATCAAAGAGTGCTTTGGCATTAAAAAAAAAAGTGGATTTGAATTACCTGAATTTTGAAGTGACCAAGAGTTTATTATTTTGATATTTAATAGTTTCACACTGATAATAAGTGCTGTGTTTAGCAGAAAGAATATTCTTGATTTATTACTCCTTACAGAGTCTTTTAGAAAACCCTATTGTTTTTATAGTTTTTAGCAGTTACTGAATCCTAGCAGCATTAAAGTATTTAAATATTCAGCTCTAGCAGAGCTTATAAATGTAACTGAAGAGTGTATATGTGTAATGTGTTTTTTATGAAAGTGAAAGCTTAGGATGAATCACTCCTTACGAGAGAAGGAATTGAAAACTATTATACTTAAAGGAAAAGACAGTTTTCAGCCAAAGCACTTTCTTTGTTTGTTCTTTTACCATAGTCAGGGGAAGAATTGAAAGCATCCACTTCAACTTAGATGAAGTAAAGTTTGTGGATAAGGAATAAAACTTAGGTCTTTGTCTCTGAGGCACTGAAAAACTTCTCAAATAGAGTTTTCTACTTCTCTTTAAATCGAGAGTTTATTGGCCTTCTAAACAGCCTTAATTTTGATTAAACTGGCTTCAGGTTTTGCTACTTGTAGCTAACAAGGGAAATAACTTGTAGCTGTAAGAGGGTAAAAATGTTTTGATGGGCACATTTGATTTGTAAAGCACTGACAAATCTTCATACCCTGGTGATTTTTGAAATAAAATGAAATGTTAGGTAGAAAAAAAGGCTAGCAGAATGTCACAGAGGAATGGCACAATTTTCAGTATGCTGCTGAAAAATACTTCTTGCAAATATTTTAATAGAGAGGGCATATGCATAAGAAGAGAACTGAAATTCAGTCTTGTCGAATTTTTAGAGCAGCTAAATTGAAGAATCAATGTGATTGAGCTTTCAGTCCAGCAGCAATAATTGTTTATTCTTTTTATTGTCATATGTATTTTCAGAAATTGTTTGTAGTGTTGGAAAATTAAGGGTTTTTTTAGCATATTAATTTACCTGTTCTCCTAATTTAGTTTCTTCTTCTTCCCAAACATATTTGAGCATTCTGAAAATATAAAATTCCGAAGTGTGGAGTAGTTGAGCAGAGTTAGTGGCTTCTCTGTAAATCCTCAGTGATTCATACACATTTGGCTTTTGAAAAACTATGTTCTGGGGTGCCTTTCTGAATTCCAAAACTGACAGAGGCTTACTCTTTCATTTTGACAGGTCAAATAAATACCTACTGCCAGAATATTAAGGAGTTCAATGCACAGAACCTGGGCAAGCTTTTCATGGCTCAGGCTCTCCAGGATTACAACAACTGAAGAAACTTTGCTGAAGGCCTCAACAAGAAGTGTAATTTACAGCTTTACACTGTTCATGATCATCTTGAAAATTTATTATATTGGGAGGAAAGTCTTGTAAAACAGAGTCAACTTGGTTTATGTAGAATTCCCTTATAATAGAAAAATAAAGGCACATTTTAATGATATTTTAGTATTTTCTTACTTGTTGGCCAAATTGAACTGGAATTTTCTGTGGTCACTCAGGTTTTATAAATGTTTGGCAGTTATTCATGTTTAGTCATAGCAAATAATACAGGTTTTATTTAACTTGGAGTCAGAAATAAAAACAAATACTACAAATGTTCAGTATAACTGACTTAGAGAAGAAATTTAAGATTTCCCAGTTTTGGTTGAGAAGTTACAACTGCAATGTGCTAGACACTTGGGGCAGTTGCTCATTTTTATTTTAATCTGTTTGGACGGTCTGGTGCAATGCTCCTTGTGTATCGCAAATGTTTCTTAGACTTCACATTCAGAACATACAAAACCAGTGGGATGTGGAGACTGGTCCCCACCATATTTTGTTGTGTTTACATTTCCTCTTGCTGTCACCAACTGCATTGAAATAAGAATCTAGAACCAAAAGCTGGAATGAAAACCAGTTAATGGTTGGACTTGGAGATCCCAAAGGTCGTTTTCAACCTAAGCAATTCTGTGCAATCCAGTGATGCTACTGACTTGTTCATGACAAAAAGTCCAGAAGTAGCTGAAGCAGCCAGTGTGGTGTAAAAGAGCAGCATTTGCTGGAGCTGTTCATGTGGATGAGTCTTTATTCCTGATCTTGCTCTACTTATCTCTTTAAAAAGAAAGTTAAAGATTTAGTACATGGCGACTCACACATGTTGCTGTCATGATTTCGTCTTTTTTTCCTCTTTAGTTCTTGCATGTCATTGTGTCTTGAATACCAAGAGCCTAAAATGGCTGAAGAAGTGTGGTTTAGTCTTTTAAAATAACATCCTCTAAACATGGATCTAGCATGGAATATTTCAGTCTGAATGAATATTCAGGTGAATATTTTGGAAAGTCATAAGTGTGTGAAACCTGGGGTTTAGACTAAGTACTTACTCTTTTCCAATCTAAACTATAGTGATTGCAATATTTATGTAGATATGCATGTAAATTTTGATCAGCCCTCACATATCTGTCAAATTGCCAGGCTGATATTTTACTTTGGAAACTTTATGCACCTTTTTTTTGTGTTAGCTTTCACACAGTGAACTCCTCTGAAATCAGAGATCACTAAAGTATCCTACTACAGCGCCACATGATTTTAATTTCCTATACAAAAAAATATTCAAACTGTGTTAATTTTTCTAGTTTCTGTAGCACCAAAATAACCGCCAGGGAACAGAAGTAGGAGCAGATAATTAGGCTAAGATGAGATATTTCAGTGAGAAAAAATGATCTCCTGGATAACTGGGAATAGAAGACTGACTCTGTATGTGTATGGAAGGAAGCAGCAGTAACATTACCCATACTAGGAGGTCTGCAAAGTTAGCACAGCAGATACTTGGAACAGGTTGAAAACAACCTGTGTGTCCTGAATTAGTTCTTTAGGATTGAGGATGTAAATGGAGAAAGAAGGCAGTAATATTCTGCACTCAGTGGATTTTTTTTTTTTAGCCAGATTAAAAATGTGCTAAATGTCAATTAAAGTCCATTAAGAAATAAGGAAGACTTTAGTAGAGATTTGTAGCCTCTAAAGGCATAGACCTGTGTCAGAGAGGGAAATGAGATACAAAAGTATGTGACGTAAGAAAATTTTGGAGATAGTTTAACTGTTCTGAATTACACTTTGGTCTTCTGTCATGGTGGAAATAATTCAGAGGAAGCTTTTTTGGGAGGCAAGAGAGGTGGAGTCACTTAAAGATGTTGATCAAGAAAAGAGAATCAACATCTGTGGGGATTGGAGATTGATAGGGATGGGGCTGTGTCTTCATACTGGATTCAGTGTGGACTTTCCCCACTATCTATGTATTTCTGTAGCTTTGCTTTTACTTGTTCTTTATGTAATGTAAGTGAGCTAGCAACTCATTCACCACAAGATTTGTCCTTTCAATTTCTGATTATCGTAGCACAACCTGTTTTTTCTGCTTTCTTGTCTGTGAAAGGCTTTCCTGTGTACCAGTGAATATGTAGTGACGTAGTGTCCTTGAGAAATGCATATAAAGAATTTAGAGCTTCTTTTTGGTCAGCAAGCCATTGCAGAGGCAGGCATGGCCTCTGCCCCGTGGTTCCCTCTCCATTACATATCCTCAGGTAACACAGATACCCACAGAGACCAAATGTGCACACAGGAGAAAACCTGCCCTGTGGTTACAGTTACACACAGGGTCTGCATCAAGCTGTCATCTCCTGTCAGGCTCCCAACCAGGCAGGTTTGGGATAACTGGCTTGTAATTGATTTTTTATTTCTGCAGAACTGTAATCCTTGTAAGAGAAAGTGTTACTATGGTATCTGTCTCTAATTGGTGTGAATCTTACAGGCTCTTCAAGCTAGATGTGCAAGTCTTTCAAAAGTGACATTTGAAAGGAGAAAAAAGGGGACAATTATCTTAGTTTTGATGCTGGAGAAGAACAGCATTTCTTCTAGTTTAATACTTAGGATCTTCATCAGTATAGCTGGTGAGATTTTGCTGTGAGATTTACTGCCTCTGTTCCACTGCTGTTTATGAAATATGTAACTCCACTGACACTTGGAGCAAATGTGGATGTGAAGCACTGTCTCCCTTAACCACAGCTCTAGCTCAGGTCCCAGTGCCATGACTGCCACTTACAGGTGCCCCTTTCCCAGCCCCTTGTCCTGTGTAGACAGAAAGGCTTTGCTGGTGAAAGGTGGGGTGGTTGCAGCTTGGTATTGCATAAAGAGGCAGAAATTCCATGCTCTGGTCATTTGAGGTAGTCACAGCAATGGATGGTGCATGCTCCTACTCAGCTCAAAGCAAAGTGGAACAGGTTAATCTCAGCATTTCTAACAGTCTGAAATGTGTCTGGTTGGACCAGCATCCCAGTTATGCTCAGGACAAGCCATAGGAGAAGGTGCTAAACTTTGGACCTTCTATTGTTTTAACTAAAAAAATTTAAAAAATTCTTTAGATACAGTTAACTGCCACAGGTGTCAGAATCTAGTTCTTAACATTAATATTTAAGGAAAATGAAACTAAATGGGAGAACTTTTCTGTAATCAGAACATGTTTGGTGTGACCTTGCCTTGACATCATGATATGATGCACTGTTTCCATTCTCTGTTTGATATTCTCAAAGTTGCACCAGACTTCATCTAGGCTGTAAAGCATTTTGCTGCTGACTGCCCACGTAGAAGAAACATAGGGTACTCCCCCACTTCTTCCCAGATTATCATGTCCTTTTTTCTTTTCAGCTCCACATGATATTCTCCCAAATACTTAACATTTCTACTCCTGTGTGTCCTGTCGAAGTCTGGACCTGTATGCAGAGCTGACCAGTGTGGGTATAAGGAGCTGCCATGTAAGAATGGGTAGTGTTTGTGCAGATGTAAACACGTGCACAGAGGGGCAGAGTAGAGAAGTCTGAGTGAGGTTGCAGATGTCCTTTTTGGTGCTAGCAAGGATACTCGGTGGGATTGACATTGGCAACCCAATAACACTTGTAAAGAACATTTGACATCTTTGTGTTTATGTTCTTTGTACTTTGCAGATTTCTGCGCCCATGCATTCATCTTGTTGGTCTGTATTGCTCAGTTTTTTGCCTTCTGACAAATCTCTGATATGACAAATCATGGGTGACAATTTGAGGCATCTTTAAGAAGCAAACACTATTTAATGGTTCTCACTTGGCAGCCAAAGGACTCTGAGTGCTCTGTTGAGACATCGTTAGGAGCTGGTGGTGCAAATAATATCCCAGTCAAAATAAGTGCAGTGTGTGCAGCAAGAGGAATTGAATTGCTGTCTGTAGAACTGCTTCTCATCCAGATTGACAGCCCTGGCGTGAGAGATATGTCCCTCATGATTTTCCATGCCTGTGCATTTCTCCCCTTGAATTTTATACTGCCTTTTAATTTTCTTCAGATTTTGCCCACAGCTTGTTGATTTTTAAGCAAAACCAGCATGCTGCTCTAAAACCCATGCCTTCTGTCATTATATTTACTTTTCCATGAATTCTTCTGGAAAGCTTTGTCTGCAGTTGGAATGACGCTTTAAATTTTGTGATCTGAACATTCTGTTTATGGTGGAGGTTTGAGCTGCTCAGGTGTCAGGTATGATCCCAAATTCAACCTTCTCATGCCCCTGCACTTCAGCTTGGCACAGCTCAGGAGATGGTGGTGCTGCTCTTTGGGCTAGTCCCGAGGGACTTGTTCAGAAGCTTTTCATGTCAGCTTTACTACTGGAAGAAGGTTTATACAAAGTTGGGCTTGTGTTTTATTTTTGATCTTTTATTGACAGAACAGATTGCTGTTGACACAACTCATCATATGCTTAACAGTAGTGAACTGTGCAGAGCTGTGGAGGATGTCTAAAAACAACAGCTTTGCAAAAGGCTCCTTACTGAGAGAAAAGCAAAGGACTCCTTAATAAAAGAAAAGTTAATGTCTTATTCAATTAAAGCAAACATTTATATGTGAGGAAAAATGGCCAGATCCATTTTACAATGATATTAAAAGGCATTTGACTCTCAGTAAAATAAACAAGGAAGAGTAGCAATGTATTCATCTATCAGAAACACAGCTGAAGCCTTCCAAACTTCATAAGATGAGAAGAATATGTGTAACAAGGATTGCCATTCTGGTTTGAATGATCAATTTATTCAGTCTCTCTCCATTACTGAGGGTGATGTTGCTTAAATGTCATAGAATACCTCAATTTTTTTTCCCCTTCTGGATTTGACCAATACATGTCTAGTTTTATATATGTCATGTTTTCATTACCCAGTGTGTGATTTCATCCCTTATCTCTCAGTAAAACTTACGGAGAGCCATATCCCTCAGGTTAGAAAGTTGAAATCTGGTTGAAAGTTTCAGGGGTCTCAACACATGAAGTGTTTGCTTGCTTGTGTATCCTGATGTTTGAAAACAAAGCACTTAAATAAGGTTTTCTCTGTCACAGAACTGATTGTTTGTTTTTTTTTTTTTTTTGTTCCCAAATATTTCATTTTGCTTCTTTCGCATTAGCACATTTAATTATTAGCTCACAGATTGCATTTAAGGCTGAAAAATGTATTATATAACTGGAACTCCCCAGTTGCAATATACTTGCCTTTTTCAAGATGTGGTAAAAAATGTGCTTGAAAGGGAAGTCTTGACTAATAATGACCAATTTACTGACTAATAATGACCAATTTATTTATTTTAGAAGTAAGTAGATCAAGGCTAGTCTGTCTTGCAAGAATTTTAACACATGAGCAGTTTCTGTTTTGGACCAAATGTGTGATTTCCACACAGATAGTTTTTTATTTTTTTCATTGGGGGAAAAAAAACCCAACCAAAAAGGCATGATCATATTAATTGCTGTGCAGAAGTCTGGCAAATCTGTTGTTACTGGCTATGAAGAAAATAGTTTCCAAAATGATTAGCAATTACAAATTCCAGTGATGTTAACAACTTCTTTACATGGACTTTAAGGTCATATTAAAGCTAATTTTTCACGTGACTCCTGAAGTCATGTTCTAAGACATCTAAGTTTCTAGTACTGCTCGGGGGAAAAGCCCTTTCAGTTCATAGAAGAGCACTTTCTACAGTTATATATGTGAGCACCAGCAATCATGGGCTTGGTTTCTTGTGGCTTTTTGGTCTTCTTAGTTCAACCACAAATAGCTGTTCACAATGCCTCCTACACACAGCTGCCACATCAGATGTTCAGTTTCTCTGCAGGAGTTTCTCACTGGTGAGAGAGTGCTGGTGCAGCTCCCGTGGCCGTGTGTCCTGCAGGTCTGCTTGGGACCTTGGCAGCCTAGCCGTGCTCTGTCTGACTGTGCTTGGCCAGGGAGCTTGGGAGGGATCAGAGGAGCTAAGAGACGGCGTGACTGCGTCAGCTCTGCCTCAAAAAAGCTCAACATCATCCTTCATTAATGCTGACACCACCAGCTGTGCACAGCACAGAGTGTGTGCAGGGGAGGCTGTGCAGATCGGCATTCACAGGGACCACCAGCATCCATCCGGGGCTGGCTGACGTGGAGTGCAGTCAGACAAGCTCTTGGGAAGTGAAGAGCTCCCATTTGCAAATTGATTTTTTGTTAAGACTTCCATGAGCATTTAATTAATCCCTACACTCCAAAGAAATAGGGGGATACCCAGACATTTTAATTTTATGTATCTGTAGAAGGGAATCAGGTAATTTATGAGAGGCTTCTGCATCAAACACCAAACTACTTCCATGGTTGTAAAGTGACTGGTTTGTGTTTGTCTATAAATTAGACATGCTGGCAGAAAAGTCAGCATTTGTGGGTGTGAATATATCTTAAATCGTAAGAACTTTCATTAGATCATAGCATTATTAGAAGAGACTCTTTTTGTTTTTATATGGTATGTATCATCTCTTTTAAATAAGTGGCACGAATCAGGCATCTATCTGAAATTTCTCATCCCCTTCATAGGCAGCTGCTGCTTCTTCCTCTCTTGGGACAACCAAACTTTACTTTTCTCCTACAAAACACAGAAGGGCATCCTCACTGAAGGATGTGACAGAGGACCTGTGCCATGGGCTTAGCAATCCCAAAGGAGGAAAATCCCATTCCTGGAGAGAAGCTTGTCCATGTCTTGTGGCTCACCAGGTGCAAGCTCTGCCTGCCACCAGGCCATAGCAGTGAATGTGCCACTCCAGGCACTAGAGTGGCACTAGTGCTGTTGATAGACATGGGTGAATAATTTCTTTATGTAGAGGGCAGCTCTTGATTTGAAACATATGAGCTGCTTCTTCATTCACATCTGCCTGGCAACATAGACATGATCCCAACAGGAATCCTATCTAAACCCAGATACAATAGATCCAGATAAAGGTCCTCCCTGAGAAGGTCCTTGAATCCCAGTGCTTCATTCCTCCAGTACAACAAGTAGCAATTCTCTCTTTTGTATTTTCTGAGTGTAAGCTCCTTAAGACAGATGCTGTCATCTGTCATATGCATTTAAAGTACTTCATGTGCTCAATCCAGCCCATGCTCAGCAGGCCCTTGATATCATTTGGAGAATCTAAGTATAATTGCCTTATTATTATATCTTATGGAGAAAATAGTACATGATTAGGCTATTAAAAGGTTGTGTACTGAGTAACAGGATGAAGATTGCACTGACAATTCAGGTTTTTCCTGTCTCTTGAGGGCTCAGATTTCCAAAGTCTAGTAAAGCAGAAATTATTGTATGAATTTGTGTGGACTGCCGTGCCAGCTGTATTTGAGGTTGTGTTGGAGACACAGTTACTCTCTCTGAGAGCCAGGAGAGTGGAAAGCAGCAGCCCAGTGCAATTACCTGCTGTGTGTACCTGACAGCACAGAGGTGTTAATGAGCTGCTTTGCTACCTGCTGAACAGCAAAGCCATGTTGAGGCAAAATGCATAGATGTGATGAACCCTTCTGGGCTGGTAATGCTACCAGCCAGACAAGGTTGTTCTGCCTCCCCTCTTCTTACCACCTGATTTTAATTTCTTATGTTTCTTAATTCTTTAATTATGTCATCATGTTACTTATTGTCAGCCTTTATCCTTGGTCATTCTTTGAATTATAAGATCAAAACTCTCATTTTCCCTTATGGAAGTGCCAGAGCTTTTCATATGAAACTCTAGTTTTCCTTCTCTCTCTTTTTTTTTTTTAAATTTTTTCCCCCTTTTCTGTAACCTCAGCCTTGGAAATAGCTGAATCCCGTGAGCTAAAGCTTCCCAAAAAAGATCCTATTAGTCAGACAGCTAACATCAGGAATGTTTAGCCAGAATTGTTCAAAGTTATCCTGAAGCAGAGTATTACAATGGAAAATGTTAAGTAGCTTCCTCATAAGTGTGGCTACTTGTGCTGCCAGTAATATCCTTGGCCTTGTAGAGAATGTTCTTGTGCTAGCTAAATTAGATTAGCTAGGAAATTTGCTCATTCTTTAATGTCTATCAGATTTGAGACTTCTAGGCTTAAGCCTGCTGCCACTAAAGCTGATGGTGAAATTGTTGGATTCTGTGTGAACGTGGACTTTTCAGGGGTGATGTGAAAATTTTGTACTGTTGAAATCTGTAGTATTAAGAATATAAGAATATAGGCATTACAGTGCAAAACTAAAGAGAATAGCTTTCAGACCAGACTTAAGTGTGAACAAGAATGTGTATGACAATTCAGTCAGTTTTAACATTAGCTTGTAAAAATCTATAAGTGTATTAAGAACATAAGACTCCCCATGGCTTCTGGTAAAATTACATTTTTAATATTGTATTAAAAAAAAAAAGTGTGATAAAGGGTTCAATTCATTTTTCTGAATGCTTCATATATCCGAAGAATTACAACTCTTGGGAGAGCATAATATAATATCTAAAGTCATATTGGTATTTAATGTTTTGTCATTGTAGTTCTGCCTTCAGCCTCTGCACCTTATTCCATTACCTTCAGATATGCTGTGGCATTATTCAGATTTAAATAGCTTTTACCTCTCTCTGGCAAGAAAGCAATTCTGAGTGCATTATCTGCATTGTTTTCTAAAGAAAGTGATAATATAAACTGCTGCCCTTTTCAGCTGGAGATGGCTGCCTGGTGGCACTATTTAATAGCAGGTAAACAAGTAGGGTCTCAGCTGGCATATTGTCACTGGGGTGTATAATATGTGCTCTGCTCCTGAGAACAGTTGAGACATTTGCAGATTTAATATACTGAGCCATTTTGTCCTGTATTTTGTATGTGTTAGGCATTTTTTTTTGTCTCCATGAAAATCTATAGAGTATCTTCAATGGTGTCTTATGTTGATTTTGAATCTCCTGAGGCTTTTTTTTTCAGAGCTAAATACCTGCTGTGCTAGGGCATGGGCCAGCCCAGAGCTGTCTTTGGGAGCAGGTAGTTGAGAGGGATGAATCCCTGCCTGAGGTAAGTCCTGTCCCTGGGCTGTGGTACCCCAGCTGGCTGGAGCCCTCTCTGTGTGCTGGGCACAGCCAGCCTGGGGCTGGGAGCCTTGGGGCACACGCTGAGCTGTGTCTGTGAGCTGAGCCACTGCCCAGCCTCTGCCATTCCATGCACTGTGCCAAGGAACCGAGCGGGAGGGAGGCTTCAGGATATCCTCTGTGCCAGCCCCTCCCCAGTTTGGGGCAAGAGTTGATGGTGACTGAAGCCAACAGTTTTACTGGCCATTCATGGAGAGCAGAAGCCTGTTCCTGGCAGAGGAGATCTAAAATGTCCAGGGGCAGGAGCCGCATCCAACCCATTCATATCCGCCATGCAGAGAACACAGTAAGTGCTCCTGCTTGAGCACCTTGCAAAGTGATCAGCTCAGCTACAAGCGAGCTGCTCTCTTTTGGATCACTCTGCTGAGCTAAATGGGAGAACTTCTTTGAAGCTTGTTCATGGCTGATTTTAATAGCAGCAGTCTCATCTCCTTGTATGGGGCTTTAATTGTGTGCATCCCATCAGTGCTAATGGAGTTACGCACCTGAAGTCCTGCACATGAAGATGGGACTATAAATCCAGGGTTGCAACCTCATTAAAGTTGTTTATTTCACATGTAATAGCCCTTTTGCCACCAGGATACCTTAATTCATTGCTTTATTTGTCCCTTTGAAAGAAGTCTTCTCATCTCAAGATCATAACTACTTCTGTGCTGTACCCTTAGATGACCACTCATGCTTTTCTCCATCTTTATTGCTCAGCATGGAAAACAATAGCACAGACCCACCTCCTGTGAGACCCTGACACAGATAATTCAGATAATTTATTTTTAAAAAATCTTTTAGGCTTCACCAACTCCTACACTGTTTTTCATTATGAGTGCTGGGAGGTGCTGCTAGGCCATGCCATTTCTCGGTGCAGTTTCCCAGTGCTTTTGGTGGCAAAGCTCTGCTCAATACTTCCCTGCAGCTGGGAAGGGCAGGGCACAGTGAAAGCAGGGGCAGCAGTGCTGGCTCGTGCTGGAGAAGATGTGTGTGCATCAGGGAATGAGGTGCTCTGGCATCTGGGCCTGAGGTAAAGGCAGAGGAAAAAGAGAAGGTGGGAAAGCCAGGAGAACTGGGGTTTGCAGAGCTGAAGAGGGCTAACTTTAGCGAAGGACAAGTGTCCACACCTAGTGGGATAAAAAGATGGATTCCCCCAAGTGTCAAAAGCAGGCTCAGGTGTGACCATTTACAAAAATATGGTGGTTTGTGAGCAGATAGAATGTGCTGTTGGCACACAGCCTATGTGGGCTGCTGGGCACAGATATTTGCTGTAGTCCAACAGGAGGAGACACTTCTGAGAAGTAGATACCTTGGTCTTCTGCTTTTTTGTGGGCTTTCCAACCTGAATCCTGTTCATCACTGAAGGGTGATATATGCAGGAAAAACAAGGTCTTTTCTGATTCATCACAAATTGTGGATAGCAAAAAAAAATAAACGTTATATTCTAATAGCCTTTGGTTGAACTTCTAAATCTTCTTTTGCAAGAATGATTTTATTCACACTGGTTATGAAAAGCTTTGTCATCTCCAGGCCAAGATTTTCTCTAGTAGTTCACCAGCTGAGTGCCCATCACAGGCTGCCCTGGCTTGCCAAAGACATGAATTGAAGCCTGAACTCTCCAAAGGGGGTATAACAAGAGTAATGGCTATTAAGAATAAGTGTAATTTCTGACATGGAAGGGTTGAAAAACCTGCTTTAGGTCCATGTTTCTTGATTTGGATTTGTATGAGTGTTGTGGTTTTGGCAGGAGCATGCTGAGGTTACAGGGAGGACTGGGGGAAGTGAGTGCCTGTTCTTGGTCCAGCCTGGCATGTCAGAGGGCAGTGGATCTGGGGCCAGCTTTAAAACAGGGTATGTTCAAAGACACAGGTAGGAAGATGATCACTAAGAGGGTAAGCAAAGGGGGGATCATTTTGCAATATCTTGGTGGGGAGAGAAAAGGGAAGGAATTAGGAAGACACAGAGCTATTTACATGCCCTAACAAATCAGCTGACTTGAGGAAATGCCCATGTGTGAGGGAGACATTAAGGGCAGATGCAAAGGTGGTTTTTCATATTACTGGGTGGGAAGATTTCTTCAAACTAAGTATAAATATGAATGTGAGCAGACTGATGCCAGTGGTGAGACTATGCTGGTGACCTGGAGAGAGTAGGTGTCTGTGTAAGGCAATGCTAAGTGAAAATGGTCTTGGTGGACAAGAAACTTTTTTCTCAGGTATTAGTTCACAGATGACACTTTATTCTGAAGAATTGGAATGTGTTCTCACCACTTTTGTCTGCAAATCAGAGCCTTCAGCAAGGCTCCTGAACCCATCACATCCCCCAGCACCATCTTGCTGTTGTCCAGTGGCTGCCATTTCTGTTTGTGTGTGTCTCTTTCAGAATGAGCTTTACTGGCATTGCAGAGCTTCCCCTTCACTGCTGCACTCTGTTTGCAATACTTAGCTCACTGAGTCCATTTGCAAGTGTAGTTACCCTGATTTGAAACATCTCATTTGGAGATGGATCCAGATGAGACAGCAGCAGTATTGAACTCCATGTTGTGACTCAAAACAATAGCCAAAATGGAACTCCTTTACACATTTATGTCCATTTCCATTTTATTTTCTTACTTATTTAAGTGAATAATTAGGATAGAAGTTGCTTCCAATATGTGCTTCACCCAAGGTTGCATGGTACTCTGGGCAACTGTATCCCCCTTAGAGAAGTTTCAGATTAAAACTAAAATTTCAGGTGTGCTGAATGCTTCTGTCTGCTCCACTGTGATAAAGGCACGCTTGCCCTTGGCACACTGTCAAGCTACAGCATTGCAAACATGGCCAGTCTCCAGGCACAGCTTTCCCTCTCCCCATCCATAACTGAGACCATAATTTCCCAGACCATAATTTCCCCACCGTCCCTCTGTGCCCTGCTGGCAAGGCAAGCAGCTATGCCAGCAGTGCAGTCATTCAATTTGTGCAAGCCTAGGGAGACCATGAGGACCCTTCAGTCAAGGACTCTTCAGTGAAACTGCTGGCTCTACCCCTTTTGTGATAATCACAGACATTTATCTATTAAAAGAAACTAATTCAGACACTATCAGTTTGTACCAACTTTTTGTTCTTCCGCTCAGATCTGGTTTTTTGTTCCAGAAGCTGTGCAGGTTTTTGTAATTTTAAGAGGTCTTATTTTTGACCAAATCAGCACAATGTATCAGTGACAGTAAAAATGAGGCCATTTTATTTTAACGTGATTCATGTTTGACATTGGCAGGGAACAAATAAAGGCATTCTGTTGTTTCCCTGTGAAATGAGGGGGGGTGTGTTGGGTTTTTTTGGGGGGAGGGAGGAGAGCGGGGTGTTTCTTGCTCTTTTGTTAGAGGTTTTTTTTGTCATCTAGGTCTGTAGTGTGCTATGCAGAAGGTGCACCCCATGGTTCCTCACAAAACTCTCCTGATTGTGCATTGGTAGGATAAATATTTAGCAATCAGTTTGGCAGGGGAAGCGCTGCTGGGAGCCACCACCCAGGGAGCATCCCACTACCTGCTTCCAGAGCAGATCCAGCAATACCACTGAGATCCTGGCTGCCATGCCACCTGGATTGCTGGTTGCTGCCCTTTGATGAGACCACACAAGCTGGCTTTGATCTAAAGGCTACCACCTGCCAAGGGCTCTTGTGTATCTCTTGCCCCATAGTGGTTCATCTCAGCTGTGTTCTGCTGCCTGTGTTGGACCTGTCTTCTGGTGCCTCTCTGTGAAGTGTGTGATGCGCAGGGACCAGATGAAGGCATCTCCTTTTGGATGGGATGGTTGTGTGCTGAGCTCTGCCCTCTGCAGAGGAGGCACAGGGGTTACCAGCTCAGGTGCATGCAGAGTGTCAGTCAAGTGCACATCCCCCTGGTACCTCCACTGAGATCACACTGCAGTGGAGGGTCCCACCTCGTTTTTCCCAGCTCATCCAATATCTTTTGCATGCAGATGAGATCTACCTCTTCATGCTGGGCATGTGATACTCTGAAAACCCTGAATTTGCACCTGGAAATGGGAATTAAGCAAGTCTGCATGCAAGGAGTGCTCTTGCTGTGCTGTGCCACCCTCCCCTGTGTCTGCCAGCAGGTGTGTGTGTGCTCCCATGTGCTCTGAAAGTGGAGTGAGTCCCCACTGATGATCAAACTCTGAAATCCAGATCGTGTCCATCTCAGTGAAACAATTGTGTTGGTTACATGAAGTGTATTGTGCCTTTGTCGATATTTTTTAATAGCTACAAATATTTTCTATCAAGTTTTATTAAGTGAGACCCACATACTTCTCCCAGCTGTGACTGCGGTCTGTTCCTACATAGCTGCTCACCCCGCCCTTGCTCAGCAACACTTCACAGTCATGCTGTGGTGCAGATGAAGAATTTGGGTTTGAAGTTGGCAATCTGATTCCCATTAAAGCTGTATGGAAATTTGCCACACACCTGCTTAGGAAGCTGGAATAAATAAATCAGTGCTGTACAGTGATACCCAATAGCAAGCAGATAACTTGAAAAACCTTGTACTTGATTCAGCTCCTCTGTGCTCTGTCCTTTCATGGCAAAAGAGAAAAGGAGAAAAACCCCAAGATAGACATGGAGAGTCTAGAAAGGGCTGTGGACCTTCTGAGATGGACAGGGAGAGGTTAGAAAGGGGTGTGGACCTTCTGAGATGGACAGGGAGAGGCTAGAAAGGGCTGAGGACCTTCTGAGCATGAGCTTTTACCCTTCTGAAGGAGGGGAAGGGACTGACATCTGGTAGAGCTGAGGAATGCAGTGAGGGGAGCACACTGTGAGTGAGACCCACTGACGCTCGCTGGGGAGAGAGGCAGCAGCAGGAGCGCGGCCGAGTTAATTGCTACAAGTTAATAACCATACATGGCAAAAAGAAGAGCATGAAAATCTCTGTGTCTGACTCCCATTTTCAGAAATACCTTTGCACTTTAGGAGCAAGTGTCATAAATAGAATTTAGACTCTTCATTGCATGCATTATTTTGCAAGGAAGGCCACCTTTGTTAGATTCAGAATCACAGAATATGCTGGGTTGGAAGAGACCCAAAAGGATCACCACACTAATCTATTACTGCGGGAGACACTCTTGCTACAAGCATGACTGATTTGCCCTCACCAGATGCAGCTACATAAAGTTCTGGTGAAAGCTGGCATGAAGGAGCTGAGGGCAGAAACTTCCAGGTTTAGGTCCTGTGCTGTTTGCAAATTGGTTGATCATATTGGTTTCCTTTGCTCTCTCACCTTTTTTGCTGTCTTTTCTGCATGCCTATGGACACCTAGTGATTAGTATCTGCAGTTAGAGCAAATGTCATCAAATCTAACTGTTGTTTCATTTTGTATTTTGTGGCTCTAGCAGTCTTGGCATCTCAGATGAGAGATGAAGTCATAGTGTTTTCCTTTAGGAGTTCACAAGCTTTATTTGAGAATATAATCTTAACAAATATTGGTTTGCATTTAAAGAAACCTTGATTTGCATAAAATCGTGTTAGATTTTTTTTTGCAACATCTTTTAATTACCATTCTTTCTTATTATTGAAATCTAATTGATTCGTGCCTCCAGGCTGCTGGTGATCTATAAGTTACATTGGAGACAATATATCTAATTCAGCAAGAATGATGCACTGACTCCAAGACACAGTGCAGCCTGTTAAAAGAGATAATCTAATCTAAATGCTAAATATGAATAGATTAAGGATGTAGTCACTTTCAGAATTGCAGTTTGTAACTGGGTTCATGGGCTTTAATGACAACTCCCTGCCTGTTGTCAAACCTCCATCTGTACCTGAAGCACAGCAGAATTGCATCTGTTATTATAATGAAAACCTAAACCTTATCAACTGCATAGACACCTGTTAATCTTCTGCAGCCTGTTTACACGTAGACTTGCCCTTGCAGGCCTGGTCTTGAAAAGGGGGCACAAAAATTACCTCTTGGATGGCAGCAGATAAGCCAGGCCAAGCTGAAGAGCTGTCTCACTGCAGCCCTGCCTCCCCTACTCTGGCGCCTGTGGTCTCTGTCCCTGCCACGCTGCCCCAGGTGAGGAGGAACTGGGGGAAAAGGAATAACCTGTATCTGCAAACACAGTCCTGCTGTCACAGCAAGGAGGGCAGCTGTGCTGCAGATAGGAAGAAGATTTGCTGCACAACAAGGTGTCATTCCCTTAGTGTTGCTTCCCAGTGCTGTAAACTCCCTGGGCCAATGTAAATAATATATGTGTATTAAACAGAAGTGGTTTCTACTATTACATAGTTATTGTAACTATTTCCAAGCTGCATGTCAAAGAGATTTTTCAGGCATGTCTGTGCTCAGGGGGAAACTGTAGGTAGATCTGTGTGCTCAATTTCAGCATTAATCTTGGGACAAGTAGGTAACAAGTAGTCTCTCAATGACATTACAGTATATTGTGTTTACGATATCAGACTAAGGCCATTCTGATTTTTTGACTTCTATAAAACACCCCATATACTGTACTAGGAAATAGTCACTTTTTACATACGATGTGCCAGGTTGGTATGTTTAGACAGTTTTGGTACATTTCCAAAGAAACTAGACTTCTGGGATTTTTTATTTCATTCCGCCCAATGCAATCTGATCTACTGCTGGTCCCATGTGAAGCCAGTTTATGTACCTTTGGCCACACAACTCCACATGATTACTAGCTGACTTTCTTGGCTCATAGAAAAATTGTCAGGCAATTTTTTGATGTTAGCTCTCAACAAGAGAAACAGGGTGCTTGCTGGTAATTCTTTAAATACAGGGTAATTAAAAAAAATAAAATCCCTGAACTACATTTTTCTTAAATTTGGGCAGTTATAAGATACTGGTTTCTTTATTGGGGAGAAACAATGTTCTTTTACTCCTAGCTGGAGACTGGAGCAGACTTTGTGACAGAGAAATCTGCTTTACTAATAAAATCTATCAATCAGCTAAATGTACATACCCAATAATTCCTCCAGGGTCATGCAAACTGCTCACTGGAATACTGCAGAGTCTGTCATACCTGGAAATATTTCTAGATGTTATTATTTTTCAAGTTTTGGTGCTTGTCAGGATAGCAATTTAGGAATAATGGGACCCTTTCACCTTTTATTTAGCTACTGGATGAGCTGCATCTCTCAGTTGTAGCTATGTTTTAACTCCATTTCCCTGTAGGCTCTTCAGGGTCAGGCATTTCCTGTCGTGCTCCTGGGGTGGGGTGATCATGGGTGGGGTGGTTCTGCAAGGACAGATGAAACAACATCACTTCTGGAGTGGTAGCACTGCCCACCCAGCACCCCAGCACAGTGGGTCCAGTCCTGCCCCTGTAATGCTGCTAACAGAGGGTTGGGACCATGGCCTGGGACCAGGGTAAGACTTTGGAGTGAATTTGAGAGGCATACTTTGCATGTTACTGGCCAGGGAACCTTCTGCTGGTAGTTTCTGTGTGATGCGGGAGCAGTGGGGAGGAGGTGGCACATTCCAGATTCAGTGGGAGAAGACTCAGGCCTTGGGATCCCAAGTCAGAGCTCTGCCCTATTTCACAGAAGCTAAACAAGCGTTTCTCAATCTTTTAAAATCAAAGGACCTACAAGGTTTTTGATCTGAGCACCAGCAGCCAGGGAGTGAGTGGTGCCTGTAGGCAGGCACTGACAGAAATGCCTGCCAACTGCGTGGGATGCTGTGTGTGTGTTTTGGTTTTGTTCCTTAATTATTTTTCTGCAATCAGTTCCCGGACCACCTTCTGGTGCCTTTTGGATTGTGGGTTGCCCATGGGCCCCACGGAGCAAGGCTGAGCTGGATGACTATTTAGAACTTGGCTGCACCAAAGGCACTGTGGATGAGGGATTTATGTGCTGTTACATATATTCCCTGAAATAATCACTTCTCTCTGAAGTACTTTGATATTGATAAGTAGCTGAGGTAGAATTTGTGTTCCTATCTGGTCCTACATGCCTTGTTTTGCAATTATCCATTTTTACTGGTTTTCTCATATAGACTTTAATTTAGCAATTATTTCTTTACAACGATCTACATTAATTCAGACATTGCATCCAAGGGTTTAATCCAATGTGTGCATTTCAGGTGAAACGTTAGAAACCTTTCAGCATCTGTAATAATTTTTCTGTATTAAATGTAGGAATTTTTAAATTTAACATTAAAAAATACACTTCGGTTGTACGGGCCAGCTTCAAAGTGGCTGCAGGCAGGAAATTGAAAGTTGGATTCTCTCCTCCAGCCCAGTGGAAGAAAAAGTTTCACAGGAGCTGGGCTTCAAGGCCAGCTCAGTGTGGTCTTGGTTTGCTGAGCTTGCTGCTTCACAGGGAACCCAAGCTCCTTCCTAGGGATGCATGAAACTGTCAGGAGACTGGTCAGCATCATTTTGCCCTGCAGAGGACTGTGTGCTGCTGCTGCTGCCCTGCAGCCCAGCAGTGGGGTCTTTCTAAGGATGTTTGTTTTCTGTTGTGTCAAATCAGTGACAGCTCATGGACACTGGGGCAGTGGTTAGTTGGTGGTCACAGATTAAACTCAGAATCCCAACCTGCCCTGAGGAGGAGCTGACAGATGCACTGGGTGTCTGACAGGGGAGTGCAGGGCTGGGGCAGAGCATGGGAAGTGACTGACATCACTTCATTGCCCTCTCTTAATTCCTGTAGTCAAGGTCTTGGGCAAATGCTAAGAAAAAAGCTGCTTTCAAAAGATGTCATGTGCCAATATTTAATGCACAGCTCATGGCTTCAGGCTGAGATCTGCTGGTCCTGCAGCAGTGACAGGTTCCCACTTCCTGCATCCCCCGGCAGAGTTCCCAGGGCAACAGAGCCAAAGGCACTCACCTAGGAAAGGTGAGTGATGATAGGATTAGGATAAAGCAAAGGTAAATCAATCACTGTCTGTGAAAAGGGTAATTAGTGAGCAGGTCACCACTTAGTAGCTGGGCTTTTGACCTGTTTGGCCAAGCCAGTGTTTTCAGGAGTGGCTGATGGTCTGTAGTACTTGATCTCTCCAGTGCATGCATCCCATTCTGTGGGCGACTGGCTGAGTGATAAATCTGGCTGTGCTGCAGCACAGCTTAACCCTGCTCATGAACAGCCACTGTAAAAAACATTTGGGGCATGTGCTGCATTTCAAACATTGATGTCATGGCTGTTTTTGTTGCTGTTTCAAAACACTGGAAGAGACAAGGCGACAGGATTATATAGTTTGCCGGCTCTCTTTTGCTTGTTCCTAATCTTAAAGTGATTTTTCTTTTCAGTCATAAATAGCATTCTTTTCATTTTCTTTTAATTTTGCTGCTGCTTTGGTTGTCAGATCTGGTTTATATACTCAGTATATACACACACATGCCTTAAAATAGAGGGATCCTGCTGTTTTGCCTCAGGCACTTTGCAGCCCATTCCTCATAATAGCAACAGCAAATCTACTCAAAGAGCAAATCTTTCTGCCCTGCCAAGGGCATGACTTGCAGCAGGGTTGGTGGAGACAGCACAGACCTCTGTACTCTCCTCAGAGAGGAGACCTCTGTACCTTACCTGTCCCACAGCTAAGGAAAACTGAATCATCCCTCACAGATGAGCAATTGGGATTTTTTTTTGTCGCAGGAGCAGATGAGAGCGGAGCCCTCCTCACCTGTCCTGTAGGAATGTGTTATTTCCTGTAGTCAATTGAAAAAAATGATGGTGCAGCAATTTTCTTGTGTGGCTCTTGATGTTGATATTTTCTTTAAGTATCATTTTCTGTGAGCAGAGAAGAATCTTGGGTTTCTTTTTGTGTTAGAAAAAGGAAATTTTCTAAGTAATGCACTAAGTTTATTGAAGAAAAACTTGAGAGTTTTTCGACTTCAAGGATGAAAACCCAAAAGGTGAACAAGAAGAAACCCACAGGATATTATTATCAAGACAAACAAGCAAGCCAACCAACTAACCAACCCAACAAATACAGACCTAACCCAGTTTCTGGTGGAGGATGGCAGTGGTGTGGGCGTCTGTCTGTTGGACTGATGATGCTGTCAATAATCCCTCTGTTCCTCCTCCTCCCCCTTGTCTTCTAATTTTGTGAATGATATTTTTATAGCTGCTCCTGGTGTTGGTCTAGGGGAGACACCAGGAGAAACACCATCATCTGATTTGCTCTGGCCTTGGCTGTGTTTTCCCTTGCAGGTTTCTTACTTGCAGGCTCTGCTGCTGCCTCCCTCATTGCCCCTGTTCTGGGTCAGTGGGTTCAGCAGCTTGGGAGGGCATCAGGTCCTTTAAGGCTGATCTGCTTGGTCAGGACACTTTTACAAATGTGTGTTACATTGATCTAATTGTCCTCTGCCCTGACAGAGCTGACAGCCTGCAGACCTCCTAGGATGTGCCCTTCCCTGCTTTGTGACTTTCCCTCCATCATTTTCCATATCATGTCTATCTTTCTCACTGCCAGAAGAGCTTAGGACAGATCTGGGAATGGAGATACTGTGTCTTTATTAAGAAGATCTGATATTGTTATTTATTTTTCCCATAGTTCTTCTATTAATGACCATTGCAGCTCATGCTTTTTTAAAATCTGACATTAAACAATTCATTTAAGAATTATGGATGCTTAATTTCAAGCTTTGCCTGAAAATACCCACAAGATTTATATTACAAGTTGCCAAAACCAGTAGCTCTGTAGAGGGGAAGCTGCTGCAGCTCCACAGGCTCAGGCCCAGCCAGCAGTGACACTGAGCACGTGCTCCCAGTAGGACACACACCCCTGTGTGCACAGCCTGAAAGCAACAGGGAGTAAAGCAGGTAGAAATACACAAACACAGCACAAATGACCTAATCCTGCCCTCTTGTCCATCCTGTCCTATGCAGTACCCCAGAGATTTGCCCTGCTGCACTCATGCTCCTGGGTCTTTCCTACCCCCCTGGGGCTGATGCTCTCCTGGGAGAGCCTGGAGGAGCTGGGACAGGGTTTCTTGTCTCTGACTGAGGCGCCACTGGTGTCTCTGTGCTGTCCTGTGTGGGTGTGAGCCTTTCATCAGAGAACTGAACAGGTTATTTCTGGAAATAGAAATGGTACAGGAACACTAGAGATTACTCAAGACTTAGCATGTTCAGAAATGCCTGACTGACTTAACAGCCTTGTATCCTTCTTTGGTACTTAAAAACATTAAAACTCATCAAAAAAATGGCTGCTGTTTGTGGTCCCAAGTTGCTTTTGCATTTACTCCTGTTTTGACTAGTATTGCACAAGCTGTAGTTTTTGTACTATGAAAACTGCTCCCAGCATAACAATTTATGGTGAAACTGCAGCATATATTTTAGAAAGATAGAGACTTTGATTCAGGACTGGATAAGTAATGAAAAATGCATCACACCATTTAGCAACTTGTACAAACAGCAACTTTGGTCTAACAGACAGTGTTTTGTCAAAATCCACTGTCTAAAACCTAATTGAAATGTTGTGCTGATTGACAGAGCTGTAGTCAACAACATTCCATGTAGAAGAGTATATTTTCTTCCCTGTGTGCTTGTTAGATTAAAGAGCTCTCAAGGATCAGAAGTGTCTCTGTCTAAGGAACAGAGGCATCTGTGAATGGTAGGGGTGTAATTTCCTACCCGCCTCCAGTTACACTCTCTTGTGATCCATCTGTCTGTGAAGCTATCAGGTATTGTGTTTTATAATTACTGCTTGTTAAAAATATCATCCTCATTGTAAGCTTAAAAAAGGAAATCTCAACAGACCCTCAGAAAATGAAAGCAAAGCTACTTCTAGGAAAAAAACTCAACAACTTTTAATGAGAAATAGATGAAAAGTTTGAACACCTTACACAAGGATTTGATTTTAAAAAACCCCAAACAAGCCACATAGAGCGTTTCAATGATAAAAGAAATGTACGTGCGTATGAAAATGTTTCATGTCAAGAATGTGTGCAAGAGTGTTTAGGTGAGATGTCTCAGTATAATTGCAGGATCACACCAAGGAGTGTCCTTTGCCTGTTCAGGTGCAAGACTGAACTCAGAGTTTGACCTTCAAGGTAACAGCTGTGTTCAACTCCCTTCATCTGGGAACAAAGTGGTGCATCAAATTGACAGGAAAGATGGATGCACTTGTTAATGGGATCTGGGTCTCCTTAATAAGTGCCTGATTTCCCTGTAGAGCTGATTTTAGGCAGGAAGAGCAGGTGCCTCACAGCCCTGGTTTTCCCTTTAGCTAGATGAGAGGGGACACTGCTTGTCCCCTTCCAACACACCCAGGTTTGCTTCCCACAGAAAGAAAAGACTGTGGCTGAGTTACATGTCTGGACCTAGGACTGGGAAGCTCTTTTTAGGCTCTTGTTAAGGATGCAGCCAGGACTGACATTTTGGAAGTCTCTGGAGGCATGCAATTTCCATGATGAATATATTAGGAATTAGAAGAACCGTTGTACTGAGCATTAGAGGAGCCTTAATTAAGTGGATTGATCCTACCTGGACTATTTATTGCCTCTGTGACACTGAACTGTTAAAGCAAGAAAGAGCATTATCAGGTAGAGGGACTGAAAACTCATGCATAATCCTAGTGACTGTAATGGCAAGGCTCAGTGTGTCTCTGATTTAGCAACAGAATTTACCCTTTTATTGATGAACACACATCCTATTCCATATCCTTGTTCTGATATCACCATTTGCTTCTACAGAAAACTAGATGTCCCCAGCCCAGCTGAGCTATGTGTCTGAGAAAAGAGACTCAGCTGATACTGTCTACTCTTTCCATTTTATTCCTAGTTGCTTCCTGCTTTCTTTTCTTGATTCCTGTTCACCCATATTAGGAATCAGTCATCCAGAAGTTGCAGAATTACATTTGCTTGCATGTTCTCTCTGAAAGGGGCTGATCTGTCTAAACCAATAACACCCTGAGAGGCCGTCCCTAAATCCAGCTGGCCTTGTCCCTTCCTGCAATCCTGCAACGTGCCAAAGTTTCTTGTTGGAACAAGCAAGCTCACTCCCCATGTCCAGGCACAGACAGACAGACAGACCGGAAAGTGTTGGGCAGACCTACACAGCAGTGATACAGGGTCCTGCATGTAAGCCTGGGAGAGAAAAAAGTGAAATGACCAACTGTGGGTCATGGCCATGGACTCATTATTATTTTGGAACTAAGGCCATAAGCCCTGATGCTGCACATCTTCAGCCTGGCACCTTCAGTGAAGCTGTGCCAACTTCCACAGGCTGGTGACTTCCACTGTGTCTTAGTAACTCTGTGCCTATTCCTTCCTCTGCAGGTGGTCAGCATAGCAGGGAGGAGATGGGGCAGATTTTCACACCAGAGTTCAACTTGACTAGCTGGCATTAGAGGAAATAACCCGAAGCTTGCAGAGGCAGGGAAAGAGTTAAAAACTGGAATTCCAGTTTGGACATCAAGAGCAATCATGACTTTTACTACATCCTTCTGCCCAGCAAGTATAGTAACAAACTGGGTGGATGACGATCTCTCTCTGTTTGTAGAGACTGAAAATTATGGTATTTGCATGGCAATAAACTGTTGTGGGAATAAAAACAGCTCTCAGATGTTTACTGCTGGCAAACAGGGGAACTCTGAAAAAAGGGATCCCGTAAGGATTTATGATTTGTGGTGGAGAAACTGACAGTAAAATATACATTTAAAAAAGCCAGTATTCTTACCTGGTACCATGGGCATGCTCTGCTTCTTCATGGTTTCCCCCCACTGGACTGTATTTCACACTCTGCAGAGGAAGTACACTTTCTTTGCAGAATGAGAGCGTGACAACTTCTCTCTCATCCTCTGCCCTGGAGGCTTGTTAAAAGGAGAAAGAATAATTGCATCTGGAAAGTGAGTGGCTAAATTACCCAGGAACCAAAGAATTGGAATAGTGTGAGGGGGGTTGATGTACAGTTTGTGGATTACTCCAGCTATTATCTCAAATGGCTCATCCCATGGAACTATGATAGGGTAACCAGAGGGTTACTCTACTTTTAGTCCCAATTCAGGTGTTGCCCCTGGGGATCTCTGTGCACTGAATGGACTGTTTTTCCTGAGGAAAGACTGTAATTAAAATACTCTTTAAGCTCTCCTGTATGTATATTCAGTCCCTGGGGAACCTCCAGAGGCAAGTGCCCAGATGTAGAACTCCTGGGATTTCATCCACTGGGACACACACAAATATGTCTCCAAGGGTCATATGTGGTTTTTCCAATAAAAGTCTTCTGTGCCAAGGCTGTCAGGAGAAGAGAATGAGGAGGATGGACATACTGCCCTGGGGGGACACTGGGCATGGCATGGCCCACAGCCATTCTGGTGGTCAGGGTGCCTGAGTTGGGGCTGTGAGACCTCCCTGTGGCAGTGTCTGGAAGCTGAAGGGGAATTTCTGCATCCAGAAGGGAGCCAGCTTTTCATAAGGAAATAATCTCATACAACAGTGTGATGAATTTGTGTGCATGTATATCCTTGGCTGCTGGAGCCAGTCCAAGCTACGTGTCTGTGTGCCATAGGCCCTCTGTGGCTCAGAGCAAACAGAGGATCCCTTTCAGCCTACGTGGTGGGGCACCATCCCTCTGGCATGAGGCATCCCTCAGTCATGGGTCATTTCCCAAGTTGGGCGTTTTGGCTTAACAATGCTCAGGAAAGAGACTTTGATTTTTGCTGGTTTATACTAGTGAAATCTCTGGAGAAAAATGGTTGATTTTGTGCAGTTATGCTTAATTAATTTAATTTGGTAATGGTAGATTTTTATTGGTGAAAGCTCTCTTTCTCTGGTGTAACCCAAAGAACCTGCCAGCACTGCTCTAGCAAGTCACCCCCTACACAGATAAGACCTGATGCAAAGCGGTGCTCAGGATCTGGCTGGTGCCCTTTGCTCTTGCATGGAAGGGTCTGGCAAAAAACATTCATGCACTTCAGTCCAGGAAGGCTCCTCAGAGCGGAGCAGCCTGGGGGTGCGTGGGTGCCGCAGCCGCTCCGAGCGGGCAGGAGGGAAGGGCTCCCTGCCAGCAGAGCTGCCTGTGCCCGGGGGCTGCACTGAGCCATCTCTGTTCCCACTCTGCGGCCACCCTGGCCTCCGGCTTTCCCAGTAGTTACGTCAGAGCCTGTGCACTTTGCCAGTAGGTTTGATACGACTGACTAAAAGCACCATTTTCCTGGTAAAACAAACACAGACTCCTTTTTAAAAACACCTTTTGATACTTTATGAGCAGGGCTGGTATATGTAACCTATCAAGCCCAACATATGGCTTATTATGACATTTAGCTGATTAAAATAGTCTAGACATAAACTTGAGATTTCAAAAATGTTTAAGCTAAGTCCGAAATACATTTTAATGTACAGTAGATGTATACTGCAATTTGGGCCACCTGTGTCCCTGTAGGAATTATGGAGCAGGAAGTACTTTTGACTCAAGAAGTGTGTCTGAAAATTGAGGCAGTAAATTAACAACAGCTTGTCTATTAGATTATTTCACCCATAAAGGAGTCTGTATATTTCTAAATGCCTCATGATTTTCAATACCTTGCTGTTGTTACTTTTATTAAAGAAGGAGGTTGGCAACAGTCTGGACATCTAGCTTGAGCACATTTTTAGAAAATCATGGAATAAATAGCAGCAGCCAGCCAGACGGTGGTGAAGCATAGCTGTGGCCACAAGAGGAGGAAACCCCAGCCTGGCCTGTTAGTGGGCACGGTGGTGCCGGTGTTCCCTGGCATCCAAGGACTTAGCCCAGCTGGTTTCAGACACTGGGCTGCTGCTTGTGGGTTGTTCTAAAGCCAAAGGCAGGGCACAGTGTACACACCACCCCTGACCACCTCTGTAAAAGGCCAGATAATTTACCTCTTTGTCATCTTCCTGGTCTCACTGCATAACTTCACATCATCATCATCTTGCCTGCCTTTCTCTTTTATTTTCCTTCCTTCCAAGAGTTTGGTCTATTTATGGTTGTTCAGCTGCTCTGAAAAGGCCAGAATAGGAAATTTAAAAAAAAAAAAAATTCTGCTACATGATCTGTCCCAAGCTTCCCTGGAGTGGCTTTCAAAGAGGGGAGCAATGAATCCTAAACACCTCAGGGAGGGAGCAGTCTCCACAGACTCCTAGTAAGGGGCACCACGTGAAGCTGAATAATGGTCAGGGCATCTTCAGCAGGGGAACAGGGCTGGGGAGAAATACCTACAGAGAAATTTCCATGAGGAGGAAGTTATGGCATAGAATATGCATTCTATCCCCCATAAATTGTTATGTAATTCCTATTTTGCTGAGCAGTTCTGCCACATACGTTAGACCTAATGATTTGCACAGCTCATGAGACTGGCTTACATGGGGTGATTATTTTGGCAAAGAGCTGTGTTATGTTCAGTCTGGTCATTATGCAGGGGTCTAGATACATTACCCCTTTGTGGTTCATCGTCAGGAGAGGTGTGTGCCTTCCTCCTGGACACCCCTGTACTGCTGAACAGAATAACACATTGTCTGGGGTATGGGATAGTGTTTCAAGGACAAGAAAAATGAAACCACTGGGACAACTCATGGAAACTCCGTTCACTTGAAGAAAACAGGGCTGTGGTTTGGTAGCTAGTACTCTAATAGACTTGCAACACCTCATCTGCAGGGTGGGTCAGTAGGAAACTGGCAGGTGAAGGTGGTGGAAGATGCGTCCCTACTCTGGGTCTGGGCTAACATACTGGTGTCACTGGTCCAGCCAAGGCTACTTGGTGGTAGAAGGCTCCTGTTCTGCCTGCAGGGAGGTCTTCCTGTGGCATTAGAGCTTGTGGTAAGTGTTTAGGCTGCCTGCAGCACAGATGCTCTGTCTAGCAGCCTGTCTGATATGCAAGAGCTAAGTGAAGAGCCCAGGTTATCTGAGGGGCTTCAGACAGAAACCTGCTGCAGCCAAGTAGAGGCAAACACACACACACAAACCTCAAACTCCTCTGAATCTCCCTCCTCTTCCCTGGTTTCCCCCTTTTGTGCTCCCCTTGCCTCGTTGGCTTGGCATTGCCCCATCTCTGTTCTTACAGGCTTGGTCCATCTGGCTGGTTGCTAAATCCGGGCTGGGCAGCCTTGCCAGGATGCCGGGTTCCATCTGACCGCCCAAAGGCCTCTCTCTTGCCTTTAATCCATGAATGAAAGTGAGCCAGGCAGAGGGGAACATTCTGGCTTTGCTGCAGGATGCTTGGTGTCCCTGTGTCCAGCACATGATGTGGTTGCCTCTCTGCACAGGCAGAGTTGGGTGAGATGGGCCAGCGTGGGCTGCAGCCACAGCCTGGGGGCAGGGGCTGCCGGGTGGATGATGGACCCCAGTGGGGCTGCAGCACTGCTGGGGCACAAGGAGCAGTTGTCACTCTGGATCAGCCTCTCCCATCCCAGAATGCAGCATATTAAAGCAATTAAGAAAAGCTCTGCTCAACACAGGGATTTTAAGGGGAAATATGAATGTACGGATACGACATTCCTCGATCAGAGGGGAGAAATAGCAGAGGGTAAATTAAGCACAGCTGGAATGAGCATAAGAAATAGATTAATTCCACAAGAATCTTTTTTTTCTTTCCGTTCTTTAAAAATTAGGCGAGCTAGGAAAACTAGCACATCTTAATTCCACTTGGTATGCAACCCTTTATTCCTCTAGCCTGTCAGCCAGCATGCACTGAATTCAAGTACAAGACATTCACCCTACAAACCCTTGGTCAGGGACACCTCTCTCACACTCACCCCTGCTCATATCCTTCTCTCCTCTCCTTGTGCTTCTGTGAGGACAAATATTGTGGACAAGGAAACTCTGGAAAATATATAAGGAAATTATTTGTTTGTATGTTGTGATACTCGTTCAGAGAAATGAACAGAACTCATCTGCAAGAACAATGTCAGGCTCTCCTTCCAGTATCCTTGTCAGAGAGGACATCATCCCTCAGTTCTGAGGCTGCACAGAACTTGAAAGGATGGTGTCTTGTTCTGTGGCTCAGGTGTTTAGTTTAATGCAACCTGTACAGTAAATAATAGCGGAGTTGTGGACTGAGGCTCACCAGCTACTTCTGCTGTGAAGAGCTGATACTCAGCTCTTCTTGGTTCTAGGCACCTTATCACAAGGTTGGACAGGACCTGTGAAATCCTGAGCTTTGCCTGGGTGCTTCTGAATTATGGGGGATACGTTGCTCTCTTTCCTGCTGTATCCTAAGTATGGGCAATCCCATCCAACCATTGCTCAGAGCAAGGATCATCCTCACACTAGTGCCTGTAGGGCCTGGAGTGTGCTCTGAGAGGGTGGATGAGTCCAGGGATCTGAGTCCAGAGAGGTTGGGTGGAGGCAGCTGGTGCCTGGAGCTGCCCAAAGCTGCAGGAACATGCATCGTGTTCCCCTGGCTGTGGTGTGTGGCCACAGGCTCAGCAGCAGCTGAGGCACTCCCTGTACCGGGACTCATTGGCCCCTTGGTTCAGTCAGCCTCTGGCCCCCATCCTTCCCCTCCATCCCTCAGGCCTCTGGGATTTTGCCTCTCCCAGGAAAGTCTGTCCTTGAGTTTGGGGCAGGCTGTCAGGTACTGCCCCACCACCAAAGGGCTTGGGAGGGCCAAGCCCCACAGCCCTGCAATGGCACCCTCTCAGGGACGGCTGAACTGCAGCAGCTCTGGGTAAAAAAGATGGAAGATAAAAGAGTCAGGAAGAGGATAATTCTGGATGCTTATTGTAGGCCCTGCAAAAGCAGGAAAGGGTTTGAAAGAACAGATGAAGACTGTTGCCATAACATACAAATTGGTACATCAACCAGTGCTGGACAAGAAATGCAAGTTATGGCTGGCACTTGACTCTTACCTCATATAGCTGCTGGGTAAAAGCATAAAGGATAGCCTTGATTTTAAATATCTTGGCATCTCTTAACTTGTACAGCAGCCATAACACTAAGTAAATACATGTTTTCTGGGAAGATATTTTCTTTTTCTCTTTGGCAATGAAGATTTTTGTTGTTTTTTATTTAATAAAATAACATATGGTCATAAATTGAGTATCATTTGCTCAATGTATAGACGACTTTGTTGGAACATGTCCAGTCTTCAGTTAAAGATATATTTAAGCAGATTTCAAATACTGTATATATTTAAAATGAGGTGAATAATCCTTAAGGCATTTTGAAAATGGTGCTTAAGAAAAGTCTGTTCACAGTATATTTTGCTAACTTCCCCTGTACTGTACAGATAAATATAATGTCTTCAGTGATGCACTCAGGCTATCACAAATGTTAAACTAGGCAGGTGTGTATGGAGTCCCAGCAGGAGTACAGTATGGATAAAATGCCCTCTGTGAGGCTGGGAGGCAGGGCTGCATTTCCGAGGGTTTCAGGGCATCTCTTGGACTCTCTGTGTCATGGTTTGACACTGGCCAAATGCCAGACACTCATGAAAGTCATTTGCTCATCCCTTTCTTGCTCTCAGCTGTGCACAGGAGAGGAAAAGAAAAAAAAAAAAGGAGGGCTCATGAGTTGAGATAAGGATTGGGAGAAAGCACTGTAAGGGGCAAAATAGGTTCAAATTTAAAGGTATAAAGTAAATTTATTATTAACAGAGTCAGAGGAGGATAATGAGAAGTACAATATGCCTTTAAAACACCTTTTTTTTTTCTCCTCAGGACCTCCCTCCTTCCTATCAAAGCACAGGGAGACAGGGTGTGGAGTTTTGGTCAGTTTGTCCATCACTTAAGATCCTCTTCTTTTTGCTCAGGGAGAGGAGGCTTCTCTGCTGTGCCATGGGGTCCCTCCCACAGGCAGAGAGTCCTCCCAAAACTGTTGTGGCATGGGTCATTCAGTCTCTTAAAGATAGGCTGCTCTAATTTGGAAGCAAGGACTCTCTATCTCTGGAACCAGGCCCTTCTCTCTGTTTGGGTGTCCCACTGGATCACAGCTTTCTCTGCCATCCACCTGCTCTGGTATGAGTATTTTTCTCACAGGCTGTGAGTGGATCTCTGCATCCCCCATGGACTTCATGCATTATGGGGGACAGCCAGTTTCACCATAGTCCTCACTCTGGCTTGCAGAGGAATTTCGGCTCCGGTTCTTGGAGCACTTCCTCCCCGTCTTTCTCTTCCACTGGTGCTGCTGTGTTGTTTTCCCTCACATGTCCTCACTTCCTCCTCTTCTCTGACCGGAATAAAAACTACTGCTTGTAGGTGCCATTGCCAACAAGCAATTGCACCTACATTTAAAGATTCCTGCGGGATCCCTCAGTGGCTGGCAAGGGGTGGCCAGGCCGCAAGGGGCACTGCAGGCCGCACCAAGATGGCGGTGGCCACGGTGCATCGCCATGGGCTGCCCCTGGGAAAAAAACCTCATGTTTGCGCTGTTTTGATTTTCTTCTTAAATATGTGATCACAGAGGTGTTACCAGCCTCTCTAACGGGCCCAGTAGTGTCTCTGTCTTCAGAACCATCAGAGATTGCTCTGTCAGATATGGTGGAAGATTCTAGCAGCTTCTCACAGAAGCCATTCTGTGGCCCTCCCCTGCTACCAAAAACCAGCCCGTGCCAAATCAACACACTCTGATGGGTGCCCTGGAGCATCATCCTTTGAGCTGTGTCAGAGCATCCTCATACTGTGCACACTGCCCTCTCCATGCAGGCCTTTCCCCTTCCCTGTGCTTGCTCTGTCCTTCCCCTTGCTCTCCCTCCTTCCCTCCAGGGTCACTGGCTTGAGAGGGCCAGAGTCATTGCATCATTCCCAAGCCAGGAGGCGAGCTGTTTTATAAGGATGATATTTCCTAGCAGAAGGGCTCTGATGCCTTAAAACATTTCTTTTTGTATCATCTGAGCAGCATAAAGAAGCCTTAAAGGAGGAGAAGAATTCTCACTACACTTGTGGAGTGAAAGGATATAAATATATTGTAATATACTCATGACACACCTGTTGCTGAATTTTAGCACATTAGACTCTGCTCTCGCACTTCCCTGAAGCCACTGCCTTTGCTGGCTCCTGCTCAGTATGCTGGGTCCTTGAGAAACCCTCCAGAGCAATCACAGAAAGATTTTGTAAGACTGGCAGGAAGTTAAAGGGGTGTTCAAAGCAGGATTGTAGACTTCAAACAAAGCTGTACAGATAATTTAGACTTCAGGACTGTAATTAGATAGAAGAAAATGTATGCTGTGATAAATCCAGCTGCTGTTCTCATAGCATGTGACTGGTATCATGGGCAAAAGGCCAGGATCAAAAAAGGTCACAGCCATGGTTAAAATGCTGCCTTCTAAAATTTATCAGATTTGATGTGCGTGTTCAGGATGATGAAATGCTGGTTCAGATACTCCTCTCACCTCATTTGAGGAGGCCAGGCCAGAGCTGCCCCTTACAAGTTGATTGTTCCTCCTGCAAAGCCTAGTCAGAGATTTTTCACAACCATGTATGAACCAAGCAGTACGAAATATGGGCGATCCAAAGAAGTCTTGATGAGGTGACCCATTTGCAGCAGCATAAATTCTGCTCATTTTATTCAAAGGAACCTTCTGTCGTGGTTAATATCATAGGATGAATCTTGATCAATGATGCTTCTAAAGCTTGGATCTTGCAACTACTTCATGACCTCTGTAACACAACAGAGATGTATCCAAAAATATGGGTATGTCCAATGATTAAGACAATGTATAATCTACACTGTTGTCAAGAACAAACAAAAAACTCCATCCATGGCAGGATTTTGGTGTAAAAAAAGCAAGAGTCACCGTGAGATCACTGAGAGACATTCAATTTGAAGATCTTATTTCTCCAGTCAGACTTAAAATTGTTGTCAGGTTGAAGTAAGACAGATTAAAAAGAAAAGTGTGGCATTTAGCATCAGAACAGAAAATGAAGCAGTCATGCTCTCACCTTATCTCTGACATAGGCTTGCTTTGGCAAACGTGATATGTCACCTAGTGTGTTGATGTCTTAATTTTGCCATCTGTAAAATGGTGATACCTATTATGTTTCCTGAAGGGGCATGGGTGATGTATGTTTAGCAGCTGATAAATGTAAAATTCATATTTTGAAAAAATACACACTTAATTGTATGAAATTTCAGTGATAAATCAGTGAATTAAAAAGTCTGATTGCCAGGAAGGCAGGGGCTGAGTGGGACCTGCAGGCCTGTAAGTCAGTGGTGAGCTGTGATGGTAGGACTATATTTCTGGTTTCAAACGTCTTTCTTTTCTCTCTTCTCTGATACTCTCTTTTATTTTTTTTCTTAAAAAAAAAGCAACCCTAAATTATATCTTAGGGTTTTGAAATAGCATCAAAGGCATACTTGGAATGCTTATAAATAGCTGTATCTTTTCTTGAAGGTGTGGTGTCCCAGTTTATTTGAGGACTGATGTAGAGAGGCATTGTGGGCCTGGCCTGTGGATACTTCACAGGGCTGGCTCCCTGGCAAAGCCTCCTTGCTCATCCTCCCTGCTCATCCTCCTTGCTCACTCGTGTACCCAGACCCTGCTTCTCCATGGCCACTTGTTGCTCTGCCCTGCCTGTGCCACCCGCCCTGGGGGATGTTATGTATGTGCAGGCTTGTCCCAGTGCCTTCCTCCCTTGCCATCCCGTGTTTGTCTCCCCAAACCCTCCTCTTCTTCCTCTCCAACTCACAGCTCGAGCTGGAGCGGCCCTTTCCCCTGGCTTTAGACACAGGGGCAGAGTGCAATTCCTTCCTGCATGCCTCCCTAGGAAAGATCTAATAACAAGCCCTCTCTCTCTGTGGGGGTTTGGAGGCTCCACAGCCACATCCTTTGGAGCCACCCCCGTGGCTGGCACATCGTCCCAGTGTCACACACAGGGAGCTGGCAGCGAGCTGTGAGCACAGGGGAGATGTGCCAGACAGAAGAGCAAAGCCTCTTCCTTGAGGACAAGCACTGAAGGGCCATGGATGTGATCTGCCGAAGGATCTGTGCTTTCCACAGCTGGGGGGAAGGTGGCTCCCCCGGGATGGATCAGGAAGAACCATGGGATGGCACCTCGTGGCGTGGCAGCACAGGGACAGGCTGCTGGAAGAAAAACCCAGCGTCTCTTGGCTCAGAGTCCATGGAATGAACTGTAACCACCAGCCTATAAATGAGAACATCCAAACAAACAAACAGAAATAAGACCAAATTAAAAAAAAAAAAGAAAAAGAAAAGGGAAAAAAAAAGTGGAAAAAAAAAAAAAGAATCCAGGAGGGTACAGCTCTGACTCTGGGCCCTGTCGTCTTCTAGGACTGATGAAGCGACTGGGTGGTTCTTCAGATTCCTGTGGTCTGAACACACACCCTAGTCATCACCGAGATGAGCACGGAAAAAAACAGTAATGAAAGAGGGCTCTGATTTATTTCCTGATAAAATAACCTTTGCTCTCAAAGGCTAACATTTCAGCTCCAGCTTGCAGAGAATGATCTTTTATTTCCATCCATCAAAGCCTACATCGTGCTGGATATCCAGAGTATTCTTCACACACAGCCATGTGTTGGCCAATGAAGGAAAATTACTACCTATAACTTTTTTTTCTGAGGGAGGAGAAAAAGGAGGGGGGCTGAAGTCTGTATTAAGGACTGAAATAATTACTATCCATTGCAAGCCTGTGACTACAGGAAAACTTAAAAGTACCCAGCAGGCCAAAAAGGTTTTTCTGCAGTATAAATAATCTCTGTGTTTTTTGGAGCCTTTGATTTGATTATTTTTTGATTTGATTATTTTTATTATTTTGATTCATCATCCAAATAATTCCTTTTTGTTTTTGCTCAGGTCAACATCCTGAATGAGTATTCAGGGCCTTCCCTCTCTGCTGCTGTATTAGATAAATACCAGTACCTCACATTTTTGTCCATTGCTGGTGTCACTTGGTGAGGTAAGAGCCTGCAGTGTTGATTGAGAGCAACAAGAGTAACAATTAAGATTTCCAGTTCACATGGATGATTTCACACCACATTGTGCTGCTAATGGCTACAGGGAACTGTCAGTGTAAGTGAGTTAAAAGCAAGGCAGATGTTTATTTGCAATCAAAACATTAGCCGAGCTTGATACCCAATGAGGCAGAGGCACCTGCTCTGCAAAGAAACTGTTTGAAATAATGAGTTGTTTTTCATAAAAGAGAGCCTGCTGCAGTATATTTTTCTGAAAATATAACTTTTTAATGTCAGTAGTCTGCACTTGGGTAGAACAAAGTAGAAGGTCTTGCAGTGCTCATGTGATCACCCTAATGAGCAAAGTGATCAGCAAGCCCGAAAGCATGACAGATCGGGGTTCACATGGCCCAGGGCCTCTGTACTGCCTCTGCCTGGGAGTGCCAGCTCAGTGTCAGCCCTGGGAGATGCCAGCCTTGTCCCTGGGTTCTGATGGTAAATTTGTGGATGTTTTGGGGTGCTCTGAGAAGGCACATTTTACAGGGCTCCATTCTGTTAGTCCTGAGCCTTGGAGCGTTGGCAGAGCCCCTCTACCACATGGGGTTGCTGGTTTTACAAAGCTCTGTGAAGAGGCACTGTAGCAAGAAGCTTGTGTGGGCATAGAAAGTAGCAAGGGACTGTTTTTCTGTGAAGGTGGATCGAGGGTGTTCATGGGTGCATGTACTGCAAGTCATCCAGCATGTGGGAACAAATGTTTTAATCTACAGAGATTAGCACACAGAAGTAAAGGCAAAGAGGAGTGCAGAGACCATGACCCTAAGTCTCTTGAAATCATCAGGGATTTCTTTTTTTGCTAGGAGCTGAGCTTTGCTTTTTTCCTTGGAGAGCTCATTCAAGCTGAGAGGAGGTCCAGAAGGGATGGGATGAAGAAGGAGGAGTAGGAAGACTTCTGTGCAGATGAGTGATCCTGACATAAATCATCAGTAGGCACTGACAGACCTAAAACTCCCCAGACCCCCTACAGAAAGCACAAATTTATTTCCTTTGAGTTAAAAAGAATAGCCTTTCATAGCTAGCAAATATTATAGAGATGCTTCCCATGAGCCAGCCACTGCAAAGCACAGTGAACAGAGTTACCTTGAAGCAGTGCAATAGGATTAAAGGTCAGCCTCCTGTGTGGGTGCCTCCAGCAACAGTCAGTGGGAGTTTCAAGGGCTGAATATCCTCACTGCGGTCAGTTAAGGCCTTGCTTGAGAAGGCAAGTCAATGTTGGTTTTATTATGAGACAATATTAAATGGCATAGGCCATCCAGCCATTAGCCTATCTACCCTGGCTATAGGGAAACATTCATGGCCCAAAACAGAAGCTGGGAAAAAATTGCAGAATAACAGAAAAGAGCCATAATTTCCTCATTTTCAAGTTCTGGTGTTAAGGACCTACAGGATTATTCCCCAGTTCTCAGCTAACCATTCCTTCCTGCTCTTGTTGTAAGCAGTTTTCACATAGTCTGACTTCCCTCAAAGTGTACCCTTCATCCACAAAGACCCCATAAAAAGTATTAGGCAAAGATTAAACATTATAAACGTATAACCAGCTCATAAAATGAGTTTTAAATGCTAAGCATGAAAGGGTGAATTTGCCTAAGGGGGCTGCTCTGAACTCCATTGACTCAGGGAAACTTGCTCCTTGAGAGACATATTTATCACTGTAGTTTATTTGTATTACAAGAGGAACCACTGGAGACTGGGGGCTTCATTGTGTGGAGTGCAGCTCAGACATTCAATGAGAATAAATTCCCCCTGAATATTTCATATCAAAACTGGTAGGAGAGGCCTAGGCTAATAATAATAACAGAAGATCTTCTATTCACATTTCTAAGGATGTTCAGAATGAAGGACTTTGCTGAGCATGTACTGGTGGTCCTGTAAAAGCAAAGAGGCTCAGCCCAGTCCTTCAACATGTCCCACTGCAGATCCCTAGTAGAATCAGCCCCTGAATGCCCTTTCAGGTATTTTGTACTAGGCCTGAGCCCTCTGCACTGGTCCTACTTCATGTCTTTTTATAACAGATTGTCTTTTTAATTGAGATTCAAATGTAGAAAAGATAGAAAAAAGCTTCTGGGATATCACCTTCATTCACAAGGGCAGACAAGGATCTAGGCATTGACTGCAGAAGCAAAAATGCTGCATTAAGTGACATAAACAGCCAGAGGAGAAATGCAGCCACAAAGACTGCAGGAAGAAGATACACTTTTGTATGGATGATTTGAGTACAAGGATGGTGGAAAAAAACATCCAGAATGGAGACAGACCTATATTTATCGTCCTTAATAGCTGACCTGATTTTTCAGGTCTGCCAAAGATGTGAGAGCTTTCCCAGAATGATTTATTTTACACCCAACTCCTCAACAAATAGCCTCTATGTCAGTAGAGTTTGTAACCAAAGAAGCATTGATAATTGCCTGTGTCAAAAGAAGAGTTAAATTTTGCATTAAATTCCAAGCCTTTCCATTCCTCTAGGCTAGCTAACATTTCCTATCATCGTCTGACTCGAGTTTGTTTTCATGTTTCATTTTATTTCCTATTGATGTATTAGCCTGGTAGACTGAGTTTTCTCAGAGGGTGAACTTTTGTGCAAGTTTCATTAAAAATATTTCACAATACCTCTCTAAAATGTGATCTGTGCTTTTGTGCTGATTGAAAATGGTGCAGCAGCTTGTTAAAGCATATGCTTTTGTATTTCATCAAAACAGATACTTTTTAAAAATGAAAATATCAACTATTATGTTTCTCTGTGGGATTAGAGTGAGCATTTTCAAACTGTCAATAGAATTACTTTGAGCCTGATTCTCTTGTCAGATGTACCCAGTAAATAAAGAAACATTCTTCTGAAATCAGTGGAATTATTCTTATTAAAAACTTCAATGCATGATGTAGCAAGGGCCCTTGTTTTTATTATGTATCAGCCAAGCTGTCTAAACTGTCCCAGAGCTGCCTGGTAGTAGCATATATTTAACTAGAATATTAATGAAGGAAAAAGTCTAATTATTTGCATGTAATGTATTTCTTTAAAACTTCACAATAGGAAACAACATGTTTCACATTACCACTTACCTCCTCTAAGGCAGGAGTTGTTCCAGTGGTTAGGCTGTGTGAGAAATTATGTTACATACCACCACGGAGCCTCATGTATCTCTAAGCAATCTGAAATTCTTTAAATCTGCAGATCAAAATGCTGTTGTGTATTACAACAAGCTGTGCTGTACCATGCTGTCTCCTCTAAAGTCAGAGAAAGAGATGAATAATTCACTAGGGTGCTTTTTAATTTCTAAAATAAATACTTCAGTGCTGTTCATTCTAATAGATATTGTAAAAGGTGACTTTCTGCAGAATCTGAATGTTCTTATCATTGCATCAGAGTAAATACTTTGCACGTTTTGTCTCAATGATTTATGCTCTTTGATTATGGTTTCTGAAGCTGTCCATAGCCTTGAGACTTGTTACATTTGTGTGCTACCATGTCACTCAACTTTTTGTTTCTGTTGGATAAGCAGTCTTGTGCCTGCTCAACACAGGCATTGAAAATCTCAAGGAACATGTGCAGTAGGAAACAGTGTCATGTATTCACATCCTGACTCTTCCTGGATTAGCCTGGAATTTACAATGCTAGAAATTCTCAGGAGATGGATTGCTTATTTCAGCTTCTTGATTAACTCAGTGATGGTGATTTTGTTCTATTCATCCAAAATTCTCCTATGTAAGAGCTTCATTCAAAACCAGTTTGCTTTCTTCTCTTTTACTAGCATGCAAGAATTAGAGGAATCTGCAGGTGCAAACTGCTAATCCAAACTCACAGGTAGATGGGAAGTTGAAAGGTGATGCAAAGGCTCCTCTGTCCACTTCTGGTTTATGTAAACATCAGAGAACAAAGGCTTCAGGGTCATTATCTTTGTTCTGATCTCTTTGCTGAGGAGATCTGTTTGGAGAACAGAATTTCTTTTCATGGGAAATTTGACTCCTCCAGATTTGTTTTTGTTGTCAATGAGAAAGTTAGTTCTTTGTTTTCTCACAGATCATTCATCGAGGGAAAAAAATACAGAAATCATTAAGACGTATCACAGTATTTTATTTTCATTTTGGGAAATACATTTTACTTTGGTAATATGCAAATATCTTGTTTTGATATGCTGAATATATTTAGGTTTTCAGAAAAAAAAACAAGAACAGAGACCAACTCTTTTCTTTCTGATTTCTTTGGAGATTGGTTTATTTGCCCAAATGAAATTTTTTGATTAAAACAAAGCCCAATTTTCCAAAGAAAACTGTTCTGTGGAAATATTTATTAATCCCAACTTGCTTTTGCTGTTGCTGAATGTTGCTCAGATTGTATCATGGCTCCAGTTTTCAGCCAGCAAGTGAACCAATCTCTATATCCCTAAGCGTGTGTAGATACATTGCACTTGTACACACGTGTATGCACAGGACCAACTTCTGCCCTCAGCTACGTCTGTTAATCCCAGAGGAGATTACCATCGACCTTGTGCACATATGAATGAAAGTAGAATTTGGCTCAGGATTTGTAATCAATATATAAGGCTTACTGAGTGATTTGAGATGCTCGGAGAAAGCTGTTACATAAATGTTAGTCATTATTATTTGTAATAATTACCTACAGCTGTAACTATGGCAAGCCTCCATATAAAAACAGCTAGCCCCTGACATATGGCTTCTGTGCTTCAGCTCCAGATTCCACCAAAGTGCACAATAAACTCTTTCTTTAAAAGCATGTGCCTGAAGGGAACATGTAACCTCTGGCACACGATTGCAGCCATAACGACGAAGAGAGAATTATGCCATCCTCATTAGCAGCAGAGCCTGACTCGCACAGAAAGGAATGGGTGTTGGATCAGACCCTATCATGTGAACAACATGCTCCTGAGATGCAGTACAGCCATGGGCAATGTAGGCAGCAAATTAAATTCAGGTTGTAACTGGGTCAGGGCTGGAGAACATTTTGTAACCATATTTTTCCAATGTGGCTGCAGATTAGCTGGATCCTTATTTTTGGGGATGTCTTAATTCTCTTCGGTTTTAAACTAAATAAATAAAAATTGCAAAAAACAAAGCAAAAACCAAAACCAAACCCAACCCCCCCCCGAAATCTCCAAAACTAACCAACCAAAAAACAAAAAACCTAAACCAAAATAGCAAAAAAACCCCAACCCCACAAAGATCCTCCCAAGACAAACAAAATCTTCCAAGTGTCCTCCTACTTTTTCTAGCTTTTCCCATTTCTGACACGGCCTGAACAGACATTTAAAAGATGAAACACAGAAACTGTTGAGCAGCACACAATGCTGCTACTCAATAGTCTCAAGAGGAAGCAAGGAATATGGCATCTGACTGAAACTTCTTGGGAATTTAGGCAAACAGCCTGTAATTGCCAAATTGATTTTGGCCAGAAGACCAGGGCTAACACCCACAATAAGTATAAAGTGCCATGGGATCTTTAATGACCCCACTGCTTTGGACACAGTTTTACCTTTATTTAATGCACATTTTATGTTTGTGAATAATATACTCCATAAAATATATACAGTCAGGAAATGCCAAACATTGCCAGTTTCCCAAAGGCAATTTCAGAGCTTGCAGAGAGCACTCTCAGGCCTCGATTCATGATCATGTTAAACTTTGTTTATATGAGGTAATCCAATATTTTATTCATTAAAATGCACCATGCACCTAAGAGGAATTAAACAAATGCTTTACTATGCACTAAAATTGTTCTTCCCCCTTCAGTGAGGATTAGGCAGGAATACTCCATGGAGCCCTGGACCTTGTGCGGTCCAGGAGGCTGCGGATGCTGCCTCTGCTGAGTTCACAGCAGCCCTCTGGATCTTCTGCCAGCTCCTTGCTGGCAAAGGCAGTGCAGAGAGGACTGGAGAGGGCAGAAGGAAGTTTGTGTAATGAGCTGCCCAGGATGCTGAAATGCCCTGGGGTCCTCTTCATCTTTGGGGAGAAGCTTTTATCCAAAGACAGCATACGGAGATCCTGCCTTGCCTTAGGATGTTCTGAGACTGATGAGAGCTTAAGGTAAAGAGATGGTGGGTGCCATACTGAGGAGGAGAGACTCATAGCAGTCACTCAAAGTAACATGGCATTAGCTGATTAGTAATGAAATGGGTGACACATCTGCATTTCTGAATTCAGAGTGGCATCTTCTACAGCTGCTTGGCTTGGGGATTAATTGCCTCTGAGTACCTATGATGAGAATTCAAGTTTTTCTCTGTGTTTAGTCTGGCTATAAGAGCCCTTTGTGTTATACTGTTGGTAATTTTGCTTGGGTGCAAACAGAACAAGATTTTCAAAAATAGGTCACTAAACTTAGGCTTCAAGGACTTTATATGCACACACTTAAGTCAGTGATCTGATTAAAAAAAAGCAATCTGAGTGCCCAAGGTCTCCCAAGGTTGTCAGATCTGTAGCCAGGCAAATACAGAAAGCTATAATCAGGACTGTGCAATTATGCACATATTTGTAATTTTAAAGATTATGCTTCTATTCTGGTAATGACTGGGGTTTTAAGCAGTCTTTTGTATTTACTTTTTTTTATAAGGAAAATGATGGTGATGGTTTCCTGAAATCCAGATCAGGTCTCTTTGGGAAAGACCACAGTCAAGCTCACCTACAGCACCCTGACTTGCATCCTGCTGAGCCCAATGTGCAGCAGCTGGAGTCACTGGGGTCTGTCAGAGGATCTTCCTCTGCCTCCACAGGTCCAACCTCCCACCAGTGCCAAGAGCAGCTCAGCTTGGCTGCTCTAACAGAAGGATCAGGTATGACTGCAAACACCACACATCTGAGGGTAAGGTTCTGTACTTCCATATCACTTCCTGTGCATAAATTCCACCGCTTCTGGAAAAATACTAATAGTGAGAAAATTTGTGCAATATTTTCAGGACATAAGTTCTGAGAGCCAACCTGGCGTTAGTAACTTGTTGTTCTCTCTTTATCTCCTTAAAATCCTTTATCTCCTTCTGAAGATTCACGAATGAAAATATCCTCTTGTGGCTTGGATTAATGTAGGCAAGGAAGGGTCCTTCCCTCAGTGGGGAGGAGCCTAGGTTTTTCTCGTCAGCCCCCATTTCTGGCACAGAACAACTCTAGACTTTGAACACCATTTGTAGTTTTCAAGCGTCACAGATTTGCTGTACCTGAGGTGGACTTCTGACATGGATGTTCCATTTGGAAGACATCTCTCCTGTGGAGCCTCAACCTCTGAAAACAACAGCATCCAAACCAACCTGATCTTCACCAAGGTGTGTGTGTCATCCAGCTGTGCTCCTGCTCTTTGCAGCCACTCCCTCCTCCTGCCCCCCGGGGGCTGCTGGAGGGCAGGGAGCACTGCCAGAGCCTCCCTGGCCAGCCACTGGAGCAGCTCTCCCATGGAGGCTCACTGCTCCTGCTTCCCTTCCAAAGAGACCTTCTTGCACTGGACTCAGTCTCTGCTTGGGACTCTGTGGCATGCAGCACAGAGGAGGCCAGGGTAGGCAATCTTAATAATTTATTTGGCCTAAAAACCTATTACTCGCCTCTGTTTCATTAGTCACAGTCCCAGGAGCATTAAGATTAAGGGGTGTTGCCATGATGATGTCTGATGCTGGGAGACTCATACGAGGAAATGAAGGCTAAGGCTGTCAATTTCCAAATTTGATATAAAGCAAAAGGCTGTTTCTGTAAAAATGATCAAAGCAGGGACTGATCTGGAATAAGTATTTCAAAAAGCATATTTGGAGCAAACAGGCTGTGAGCACCCCATGCATGGTGGTGGTGCTTGAAACAGATCATTCCCCTTTTTAAATGTCAAGTCTTCTACATATCATTCAGCAGGAGTTCCTCCTAATTAGTTTAGACTTTTTTCTCATGGGTCACACCCTTTATCACTTCCCACTCCGTATGACTTGACTTATGGAACACTTGGCTTCAGACAGCCTCAGTCCTGCTCTTTGCATGCTATTTGCACACAAATTACTTACATCCCCCTATTAGTCACTCCTCTGTTTCAGTGATACATTTTTGTACGTTGTAAGTCTGAGGCAGAAGGAGTATCGTTTGGATAAGTGAAATCACTCCCAGGATGGGAGTAAGTCCTGGTGCTTGATTAAAAAGTAACACTTCAACACATGTAAAATAGCAGGGCTCAAGTCACCTTGGTCAGAGCTGGCTTTGCTTCACTGCGCAGCCCAGGTCTTAATCTGAGAATGTTTGTTGAAGCACTGAAAATACAGGATGAAAAGGCAGATTTGGCATTTCTTGTGTCACCCACATGAAAGTATCTTGGATAATACCTGTGTCTTTCCAGCCCAAGGGGAAGCTTTAACCCTCCACTCAGGCATCACTTTCCAAAACAGGGCAATGTCAGGAAGACTTCTTGTGCCAACCAGCCTTTAATCTGCTGGGTGAACTGTCTGCTGGGAAGAGGATAAGGTATGAGTTTGAAAACTTCTGGCTAGAGGACAGGATGTGATCCCAGGTAAGTGGACAAGGCAGCTTCTGGAAAAAAAAAAAACAACAAAAAAACCCAACCCAAAAAAATACACTACCTCTTTCCTTTCATACTTCCCCTTTTTCTGCTTTGTTTCAGCCAAAAGCTACAGTACATGCTGCCAAGTTCAGATATATGGTCAGAGCATTGCCAGTTAAGTGGCCATCAGAAGGGACAGAGCCCAGCTCATGAAAATATTAACATCTTAGGTGGGGTAAGAAAACAGAGACACACGCACAGAACCCAAGGAACCAGGAGATCTTCTGAACAAATACAAGATTTTTGATAGCCAGGTAGCTATTTTTGCAGTGAAATTAATTACATCCAGGACAAGGAGCATAACATCAGTGGAAATAATACATATCTATATAATATATCGATATAATGTGTAATAATCAGGAACTGAGGGACAGCAGAGATGAGGCTTATTGTGCCAACAAGCCCCATGCTACAGTCCCAACATCTGGGCCTCTGCTCTTCTGCAGCCCTGTGGTAGGGGCTCATCCCAGCCCCTGCATGTGGAGAAAAGCTTGGGAATGTGAACACAAAGTACCACACTTGCACTGCCGTAAATCAACAGGCACATAAAAGGAATTAAAAGTGCAGGGCTTTTATATTGTGATTTTGGGGAACCCTCAATGGAGAAGATTTTTAAGTACTCAGGCTGACAGTAAGTAACACTACGTAACAGAGACTGGAAATGGGCCTTACAAAATCACTTCTTTGAGATAGCTCTTCACCAGAAACAGCTGGAGATAATTCTTCATCTTTCGCTTGAAACAGCTATTTAGTTTAGAATCCATGTGTGGAAGGGAAGGTGGCTCTGCAGCTCCTCTGACATTTTTGTTTTTTCACAGCTCACTGTGATCAGTGGTGGGTTTTCCATTTGTGTACAGGTGAAATTACAGGGAAGTAACTTTGTACAAAATCTTGTTGGATCTCTGGGCTGCCTGCAATGCCAAGGCTTGCCTGAGGCTCAGAGGTTTTGTCTCTGGGAAAAATTAGGAGGTCTTGACAAATAATTGTAACATGCTGTTATAGAGAATCACAGGAAGGAATGACAAAATCCCCAAATGATTGGGTATTCAGTTCCTTTGTAACATTTTGCTTTTATTAATGCAAACTGTGCTCACATATGTTATTCAGTGGCCAGTTTACTGCATCATATGTTTGAGTCTCTTATAACATATATAAGAACTAATACATTGTGCCAGTTCTGTCTTCACCTGCAAAAAAATTTCTGAAAAGGAAGAGGGACATAGAACTGTAGATAATCTGCATAGGAACACAAAAGTTTTTCATATATTTCAACTGAGGAGGGTCTCTATCATATGAGTTTACCTTCTGGTTTTGGCTTCCAGTGAATCCCATGATGCAGAGCAAAACTTAGCAGGAAGAATGAAATTTTCCACCCCAGATGGTAAATTGGTCCAGTTTCACTTAGAACTTGGCTTTTTTGCAAGTGTTGTTGCATTTGGCCTAGTAGATTATAATGAAATTTTGAACTAGGATTTTTTCACTATGTGAATTAAGTATTGGGCATATTCCATTCCTGGATGGAGTAGGACTTTCCAGGCAATTATTTTTATCTCCAGGGTCTACTGTGATATTCAGAACTTAAAACATGGAGATTGTGACTCTTGGGCTCTCACTCAGTGCCTCTGCTGGCACTGAGGTAATATGGGAGGGAAGGATTGAAAACAACCATCCCCTAACACTGTGTGGAGCAGTGATGATCCTTGTGAACAGGAATGGGGACAGTGGATGAAGGGGCTGGTGTGAGAGCTGAGCTGGAAAATGATGGGGTGCAGAGAGGAAGGTAAAGATCCAAAACTTTTGGGAGTGGTGGGGGGAGAAGCAACTAGGATGTGGGTGGAGGTAGGGCATCTCCTCAAATGAATGAGAGAGAAGGTGGGTGAGGACATCGGCAGGCAATGTGAAGGTAGAAGAGAAGGTCTGTGGCAGCAAAGAGTGCTGATGATATCCCAGCCCAGCGCTGCCCCAGGAGATGGAAACAGGGAAGTGACAAGCAAAGGTGGCAGCTCTGTGCACGGGGTGGCCAAGCACTGCCCCCAGGCCCTGCCACTGCCAGGCCTGCGAGGGAGCTCTGACTCCTCTCCCTGCGCCCTTCCTGCCACTGCCTCGGCTCCTGCACCTCAGCTGAGGACACCCAGCACAGGGCTGAGCTCTTTAGGGCCACTGTGGACTGGCTCTCCATGTCAGAGGGTCCTGGGCTCTGCAAGCAGACTGGAGATTTTGTATGTAATAATTTATACGCAATAGTCACAGAGTAGCCTGGATGAAACCTTGATCTGGGCCACACTGTAGTTTGCTGACAGGAATTTCATCTCTGGCTTCAGTGCCAGAGATGATAGTAATTTTTTCTTGACTTTTGCATCAGCAATTCTATGTTTTGGGATAGGAAATTGAGTCTTGTTCTTCTTGGACATTGAGGAGCCAGAAGATGCCAAGATATTTCTAAGCCCCAGAAGTAGAGGCTATAGAAATTAATCAGAAGCCAAGCCAAAAGCTTCTCTTTTGGACAACTGCAGCTGCTGGTTTCCTCGAGCCCGAGCAGACATTTCTGAATAGGTTGTCCTGAGCACTTTCTGTTTCATCTGGCATATGGGGTTGAGATTTCATACCAGAATTGCACTGTTTTTGTCCAAAGTTTTATTTTTTCCTTTACCAAGATTAGGATCCACTCAGACGTTCTTATCCAGCTAGTTCTCTTGCAGGTGCCAGGACATGACTGGATGCTTTAAAGGCTTACTCCTTTTTATAAATGACATGCCGGCCAAGCTCCATTTCTGCTCCAGAGAGGTCCAGAGGAACTCACAGCATCTTAGGGAAAGAGGGCTGGAAGGGATGCAAGGTGACTCAGAGCATCTCCTGCCTCGAGACACTCTGGCTGTGCAGTCCACAAGGGGTAGTGTTTTCAGAAGCACTGACGTCTCATTTTCAGTCACCAGCTCCCTTTGTTAAGTCAGAAGCAGAGACTTGGGCAGGCTAATCATCATGAAAAAATGTGTGTTCATCAGGTGTGGAGACTACTGACACACCTCTGGTTTTGGGGCAACATTTTTGCAGCCATGTGCAGGACTCAAAATACCTTTCTTTCAAATCAGAAATACACATTGCATTCTCTTTATTTAGCTATAAGTCAGTTCTGTTTTGTTGAGATAAATCTACCCCAAAACTCCTGTAAGTTATCTCAAATAAAATGGTGAGTTATGACATTAAAATGATAGAATAGTATTCTTATATTCTGTTGTTTGTATTTCAAGTCATGGCTACATTCCCTCAAAACATGCCTTGAGATTCAGTTGTTAGCTGCCTCCTGCTATTTGAAACTGTATTCATCTTGCTTCTTTCAAATGCAGAATGTTTTTAAGTACAAGGAATACACATAAAATGCGACGGAAAATTTCATATCCTATCTGACTAATACCAAAAGCCTTTGATTTGAAAGGTCACAGAAAAACAGTGTGGTGCAATGCACCTCTCAGAGATTGTTCAGTGTTTGCCTGTGGTTTAACTCCCAGCCTCTCTGGTGTTGTGCTACTTTCTAAGCACTGTTTTCCTGGTGCCCGTGGAAGACAGTCTCTGCACAGCCTCGCAGCCCTGCTCCCTTGATAGACTTCAGCTCAGGTTGAGGTGACAACATAATGGAGCTGCTGATGGTCAGGTTTCAGGAAACAATCATGCACCTTATGAGAAACAATCACTAAAACACAAGCACTTAGAGGAGCTAGAGATAAAAGAGTCTCGTTTTCTTGGCAGCCCATGTAGATGTTCTGCAATGACTGATGATATGCGTGTTATCTTGACACCATACTCTCCCATGTTGAAACTGTTTATGGGAAACAAACATCATGTGAAAAACAGATTGCCAGACACTAAGTAAATCACTCTGATGAGGAACGAGTCAAGTTCTGCCAGTTTTACCCACACTGTCATTGTTATGATGTAACACATTCCTCATGACTGATACTGTATCCAAATTAGGGCACAAAACCTTCTCTTGATCAGTTAACTGAAATTCCCTGTCTTGTGACGGCTGCACACACACAGGCACAACCTGGCTCACACACACAGAACCCACTCAGTACAAAATCACACCCTGGGTTAGTGGAGGATTAAGAAGGTGGCAAAATGATACAAATTGCAAATTTTATACCCTTCCCTCTTCAATAAGCTGTTGCAATTTTCAGAGTTCTGCTAGCAATGATTAATAAACATTTGGTGTGCTAAACATATGGAAAAATCATCCCATCTGGACCATTTAAAACTAGGACGTAGACTTTATCTTTGTTTATTTCATCCTTAGCTAAAAGGCTTATTATGAATTGCAATAATCCAGGGAGCCAACCATGGAAGACAGACAAGCTCTTTAGATAAAACCAAAAAGGCAAGTTTTCTAACCGAGGACCAGATGTATTTTTGGGTATTGCCCTTGTACATATTTAGCTGAGCTTTTCAAGTGGTGACGATTTGCATGTTTGTTTTGCAATACTAATGAATATGTTTTAGATTTACATTTTAGAAAATGGAAACTTTTATCTTCTTGGGGCTTTGTAAGTTAATGATTTCCAGAAGATAGTTTGGTATCCTCTTTTAACCCTTCACCATTGAAAACATATCACTTTCTGAGGCACAAGGATCTAGTGCAGGCCTGCTGAACCAAACCCGGGAGATATATATGACTCTTTCTATTGTTTATTTCTGGAATTACATAAAATGTGGGTTTTACATTTTCAATCTAGTGAAAACATATGTAAATGGCAAATTATTTTAAAACTAACTTAATGTGAATCGTGGGGTAGGCATTACCATACACATGATCCTTTAATTAGATAAATAAGGAAAATACATTTGGAAAAATACAATTTTGAGACCCAGTATCTTCCATGAGTGATTTAGTTTCCTCCAAGATAAAGACTGGTTTAGAGTAGTAAGGAAAATGTGCTGCATAACAACATTTTTACTTCTAGTAGAGAGAGCAAAGTTGCAGTTTTGTAACGTAGTTTTTTACGCTTTGATTTTCTTTGGGGAGGTTATGAGAGAAAATAATTAATGAATAAAACATAATTTTTCAAAGGCTTACCCTCACTGGCAGTTTTTATATGACACGAGTCCTATCAGAAATTAAAAATTCTTCCTTAGGGAACAACAGAACATTTTAATACAAGAGATAGCTATAGCTTTGAACTTTGGGTGGTTGACAAATCAGTCTGAAACAGCCTTTCTTCCAAATTTTTCCAATTGTTCATGCAAAATATGATAGGAAACTAAGTAGGATCTTGAAAGAAGATGATGTTTCTTATGCTTAGTTCAGGAAAAGTTGCAAAGCTCTGTGTATCTAGGATGCTAAAGTGGTGCCACAGAGGGGTCTGGTCTGGAGGGCTGTGTTGTCACTGCAGAGCAGCTGGAGGCACACGCAGTGTGAGCCCCTCTGGGATGGAGGGTTTGGCTGCCAGGCCCAGCCTCAGCAGGCTGTTCACACACAGGACAGGTGTGCATCGCAGGGGATGTCTGCATGTGCACAGGTGACACTCTGCTCCTCGGCTGCCAGTGCATTTTCGGGAAAGGGCTCCTGGAAAGGGATCCAACCAAGACCCCAGCTCCACTATGGAGGCAATTTGGTAGAGTAATATGCTTTTCACCTCTGCTTGTTTTTAAAGAGAAACTCAAAGTCAAAGCTCCTGTGTGCTCTTGGCACAGCAAGGGATGCCATGACATCGTGCCTGTCTGGCCAGGGGTGACAGCTCAGCACAGCATTCCCAGGAGCAGGAATATCCAGCTCCTCTGAGCTATTTAACTCCTGCTTCTGCACTGGCATGGCAACATGTCAGCTGCTGGGGGGCATGTGCTGGATTTCTGGGGCACTTTTAGCAGCTGCAGAATTTACAGGGGCAGTTATGGGGTCTCAGATTTGTTTTTCATATCTGTATCTTGTAAACAGCAGAATTGCAAGGGTAAACCAGTGTTACCACCCAGACAGCTCCTGTGCAGAGCTAAGGACCTGACAGTGTGAGGAAGGCAGGAGGTAGGACAGGGCTGTCTCCAGGATCTTGCAGCTCTGCTTGGTAGGTCAGGGCAGGTGGGGATTCTTACAGCTGTTGGGTGACCAAACACAGAAGCCATGCTTGGGATCCTTTTTGAATCATGCTGCTGTAACTTGGTCTTTTGTCACCAGCATGGGCACTGAGGACCTGGCTGGGCACTGCAGTGGCAGGAACACCACTGCTCATAGGCTCTCAACCAGACATCCCTCTTGAACCAGGTAGTGCTGTGGAGAAAATGTCCTGTGGGCAGAACTGATCCCCAGGACACTGGCAGGACCATGCTGATCAGCCCCCATACACTGAATTATAGGTGGTTTAGGCTGCTGAGTGGGTGGACTCAGATTTTGTTTGAGGTACAATGTTGTGGAGAAGGTGACCTTACCTAGGGACTGTGATTTGTTTTCAGCAGAGCCTTTTGGTGACACTGGTCCTCCACTACTGAAGCAACTCTAATGACTGCATAGGCATCATTCTTTCTCCTCTGGGTGAAACTGAGGTCAAAGCAAATTCCATAATCCCTGTTTACTTTGCTTTGCTACTATTTTTCCTTTTCATTGTCTGTAACATTAATACCTCCATTTCCATCAACATGTGCATAAATATGAGTGCAGCTGGAAAACTGACAACCACACTCTGCTGAAGCAGTACTAATACTGTATTCTAACACTGCAGATTTTTATTTGCATTAAATTGAGAGTGGCTCATGCACCAAGAGACAGAGAGTTGTTCATCACACACTTTTCAGGGAATGGGATCCTTGCCCATACTAGAAAGGTGGTTAACATGAAGTAAGCGAGCTGGACTTAAATTTGCCCATTTTTTTTATGTGGATATAGGGCATATAGTTTTGACCTGAATTAGTCCATGTTAATTAAATATAACCTAAACATTGCTTTTTCTAGGACAGAGCTGACACATTGCCAACAGACCTTTCACTGTCTGACCTTTAGTACACAGCGGATGTTACACTCTATTTATTTCATCTTACTCCATTTTTCCACAGGACTTCTGATTCTTCCAATGTATCTGTGATGGATAGAGAATGAAGCAGGCCTGTGTCACAAAAAGCAGGAAGAAGTGGAGTAGTCTTGTGGTTAAGGTAATTGGCTGTGATCTAGGAGGTGTAGCTTCTATCTCTGCTTCTGTCATAAAGTCTCTGTGGGAGGCTGCATGGAAGTCTCCCCACAAATTTCTGAAAGTAGCTGCTAATATTTTCTTCATTATTTTCCAGGAATTCCACACAGGGAATTGAAATCTGATTTCTGCGAAGTCAGCTGAAGTCAATAAAACCTGCAGATGTGGGGCTGCTGTGAGAATTCAAGGTCTTGGGTGGTTGGCACTGTACATTGAGTACCAGAGGTGAAGAAAGAAGGTCTTAAAATGTCTGAGTTCAGGTTCCCTTAGATTTATGGCAGACCTTCTGTTTCATCTTGCCCAAGGCAGTTGCAGCCAGGCTCAGACAGCCCTAGAACAGGTTTCTCTCCCTTGGCTGTGTGAGGGCTGGAATCTGGGGGAGCTGGAGGGGAGCAATCCAAACCTGGCTTCTCTTTTCACTCAAGATGCTGCTGTAACTGCAACGCCAAAGGTAAACACCTTGGCACTGCTGGCAACTGTTTGAATGGAGACATCCATTTTCCAGCCTCATTTCCCTTCTGCACAGTGATACAGTTATAAAAACAACTCTCACTTCATGTGGATATGGTGGCTACATCAATAACAGTAACTCACCAGGTCTGGCACTGCTCTCTGGTGCCAGCTGGCACAAAGGGTTCCAAGCCACTGACCTCTCTAGTCTTCAGAACAGGAAGGCTGTATGCAAACTTCAACCCAAGAGTGGCTCCTGATCTTTGAGGTCTCTGAATTGGGAATGGCTTGGGAAAATGTTACTTGTACCAGCCTGTCTCCATGCCAAGGACCATTCCAGCAAACCAAAAGCAGAACTGGCAGATTTGTTGCATCCAGAGTTGTTCCCTGGCATTCTTTATCTTCCTGCTATAAGTGAAGCCTGTAGCTCCCAAGGGGCACTAATAAAAGACTCAGAATTTTGTGTGAGAGGAAAGGTGTATTTCTAGCACAGGTCAGAAATTTTATTTCATTCTTTGTTCACCTCCAGGTGTGAGGAGCACATGGGTGGCAGAGGAAGGAGAACTGAAGGAAGTCTTTGACAATTCTGACTCTATGTGGTAATCAACATTTTTCACCAGCCAGCATGAAACAGACCCACCTCAAGACACCTGAGCAGACCTGAGCAGGTAGCCAGCTTTCCAACAGTCCCTTCTTTTAGCTGATTTAGTAAGGCAACATTTACATGCAAGCAGAAGCTCAGACAGCCTCAATCCTCACACCTGCATGTGCTTGGCCCTGCAGCTTAATTACTGCAGCTGGATCTGAGCTTGCTCCACCCATGCTCTGAGCTGATGGATGTAACTTGTCCCAGGAAGCCTCATGTTCTGCTTGCCCCAGGAGTCGTGCTGTAAGTTAAAATGTATGTCAAGCCCTGCTTACTGCCAGAGCCCAGGCAGCCTGTGCATCTGCCTTGTGTGTAGTGCTTGGAGCCCTGTGGAGAGGCAGGAAACATTAGTGGGAGTGCCATCACTGATGGGGCTGTGCAGTGTCTCAATGGATCTGGCAAGGGTCCTGCTGCTCCTGCTGAATTCACAACCATAATATCAGTTTAGTTTAATGGTGTAACAGCCCTCCAGGCAGGGTCATGCCTTCACACAACCCTGGCTGGTTGTTCTGCTGTTTCCTTTGGTTGGTTGCTTTTTTCAAACATATTTTCTGAGGAGCAAAGAGGAAGAACTCCCCTGTCTGCTCTGTTGGGATTCTCCAGTCCAGGCCTTAACAAGCATCACTGGGCGGGTCCAAGTGATTGAAAAGCACTTTGTGGTCTGAGCCAAAAAGTCATTATGGTCATCTTGAAACTTTAATAAAATCTTGTCACAATTCTGTAGAGGATAATAGCCAAATTTTGTCCAAGGTTACATTGAATCAGACTGGCTGAAGATCCTGAACAAATGATTGTACTGCTGGAATTTAGGGTTTACTCTTTGGCCACTGTAAGCCTGCTCCTCACATAGGAGTTTTCCATTGAGTTCAATGGAAGTTGGATCATATTAATACGTTTTCATAGAATTAATAAAAAGCAATCAAGATCTTGCAGTCTCCATTTGATGCATTTTCAGGCAAAACTGTCAGTGTAAATCAACCGAGAGGTTTACAAAAGGGAGAGACATTGGAAATGTCCCAATCCTGTGACACTATTTGTAGTGGCCATTTCTCACAGTATTTTCAATACTGATAATTTACTGTACAGAATTGGACTTCACTGCACAATTTCAAAACTTAGTTGTTCAGACATTGTATGAAGGGAAAGTTGGCACAAAGACTGCAAGTTCAGATTGTCCAGATTTTATTTTAGTTTGTTGTTGTTGTTATGTTGTTTTTGTTTGTTTGTTTTAAGAAAACTGGTATTACTAATTTTTAGAGCAGAAAAGCCTAGAAATTTTATATAGAGTTCCATGTACCTTGTCTTTCACAGACTGTGGACCAGGTTTATTTTTAAATATGGAAGCTGATTTTTGTTAATCTTTTTGCTAGTTCCAGTGTTATCAGTTCATACCAATTTTTGGTGATTCTGATACCTCTTCCAAGGGTGTTTCCTATAATTTGGGGCTTTCCTGAGAGGTGCTGAGTGCAGTCAGCTTTGATTTGTTAACGCATTGATATACTGATATTGTTCTGGCTTAAAACTAAAGAGAAAAAAGCACAAGGAGAGCTCTCTTTCTCAGCAAATGACAAAACTATTTTTTACCTCACTCCAGCAGCAGCTGCTTCAGGTGTACATTTGCTGCTGTCAGGTCAGGGACATCACAGTTTTGCAAGGAGAAAGTTGGTCCCTGGATTGGATAGGAGGACACATGATCTTTTGTGGCTTTGGCTGGAGATGGTTACTTACAGCAGGTCAGACTTTTGTAAGCTTTCTGTGAGCAGCGGAAGGCTCCGAGGTCTCTCAGATCACACGTCTGGAGCGCACACAGGTCAGGAGCACTCCTTCTTACCTGTTTGGGTGAATGAAGGATTTCCTCCTTGTATGCTTCACAGGAAAATGTCTGACATTGACTCCAGCTCATTAATTAAGAAGGTTGGGCCAGGAACATTGGTTACCTTTCTCACATCTCACTCTGGGAAAGACAAAGCCAAATTTTACTCCAGTTTAAATCTCTTTACAATGACGTGAGAAAATTTCCTGTTATTTGGATGCTGTACCTCACAACAGTCATTTACTTCTCCTGTTCAAAGTCCCATAAAAAAAAGAATGCTTGTGAATAAAATTCCCATAATAATTTGTGCAGCTAGGATAATACACAGTCAACTGGGGTTATTTTGCATCTAAGGAGATAGAACAATATGTAGCTATTCTCACTTTTTCTGGAACTTTTCTCACTGAGAGAACTTTAGAAAAATCCATCTAATTTATAGGACTCCTTGGGCTTGAGGACCACACATCAAGCTGCAATATTTAACATATCATAGCAGCAGCACAATACCATATAAAAATAACACAATAAATGATTAATAGACTAACTCTCTCAAACTCATTCCCTCTGATTATTTCTTTACAATTAAAACAAGTTGCTAGGGTTTTTTTCAAAAGAATAAGAGATTTCTCTCTGAAGTTATCCACTGCTGGTATTTGTTTAAGTTTAAAAGAGCCTGAGCTCCTTTGGCTGTCTTCTTAGTGCTGTATTGTGCAGTACAGACTCCCCTTCTGGTTTCCAGACATACCTTCCTTGCCCACTGCTGGTTCCCACTGCCTCAGATGCAGGAAGCATGGACTGTGTGTGCTGGGCTCTGACAATGCCCTCGGGATGGTAGATGGCTGCTGTGACTTTCTGGCAGCATGAATGGGGCAGCCTTGGGGCAGCCTGCCCCTGGCTCTAGGACTGAGATAATACCAAAGAGCTGGGAAGCTGCTTCAACTTAAAAAAGAGAGATGCTGTTTTCCAGTTTTCCAAAGGTTCAAGATAGCAAGATGTACTCTTGCTAATTCAAACATATTTATATTTTAGTGTTTTCTCACAGATAACATAGAATAAATACATAGATACACAGGTGACAACACTATGTATCTTTACCCTGGGCAAATTAACTGAAGTACTACAAGACATGTACTTATCCCAGGGACTTTCATGGCAACAGCAGATGGATTACACTCTGGGACACAGCATATTGCTTTATGGGAGGTACTGTTGCATGAGGGGTTTGTGAGTGCTCAGGGACAACCCTGTCATTGTGTAATTTTTTTCTGCCTGTTTGTCTCTTTAGTGTTCAGAACTGGATGTGACTGAGACATCCCAGTTGCCATTGCTTCTAGGCTCATGGAAATAGCATGGAACAGCTCAGAGCACATCTGACCTCCCAGGCCTGGGTGCAGCTGCCACTCTCTGCTGGCATGTGTGTTGCAATGGGGTCTGCAAGGCACAGTCCCTCTCCTAGAGGGGGACACATCTGCTGAGAAAGGAAGGAAATGTGCTGTGCTCCAGCAGGTCTGCTGGTCTGGATAACTGGGATTGCAACAGAAAGTGGGAAAAACATCTGCTCTGCAATGAAGACACATGGATTATGATACACGGATGAAAAACTTCGGAATGATGAAAGCAACTTCTCTGGAAACACACAGCACTGCCACTGCCACGAGCATGGGAGCAGATGCATTATCCCACAAGCTGGTGTGGCTCTGCTGTGGAAATACTGACTCCATGGACAGTTGCTACTTTGTGGAAACCATATGAGGTCAGGAAGTACTACAGCAGTCCAAGTCTTTGCATTCTGGGGAGAGATGGGTTTCTGAAAACCATGGCAGAAATACTGGAGAGGCTTGGGATAACCAATTTCCTAGAGTATGTGTAGGTATGAGAAACTGTCAGGACACTCGGTTCAATTTTCCCCCTTGAAAAATCACTTAGTACATCAGCTGTGCAACAGAGACACTGATAGACCACAGACTGAGGAGCAACAATGTGATTCACAGAGGGAGGTACTCAGAATTTGATAAAGATTTTTAAGATGGTGTTATCAGGCTCTTTGCACCACATGTGTAGGAAAGGACTCTACTTTTAAATAAATAATTCTGTTACATTCCTGAATAAGGAAAGTCTAATGTTAGAAAGGAAAAAAAAATACCTTTATCTGTCTTTCCCCCCACTACTCTCCACAAACTGGTTCTGAGCGCAATATGAATTTTCTGCTTGAGCCCATCCCAGGTAAGGTGTCTGTCTTGCCTTTTTTAATCCCAGAAGGGTGCTTTCTCCTCTGTAGAAGGAGAGGTCCTCTGTAGAGGATGGTCTCAGACAGGAGGGATTTTTTGTGATGAGGATGCATGACTGATGGATTTACTCATTCCCCTAAATCTTCCCAGTGTTACTCTGATAGAAATACCTGGACCTGGTTTCACCCTGCTTCACTCTTATGAAGTTCACACTTCCTCCTGGTTCCAGTAAGGATTTATTCCTGTAGACTCAGGCAGTGGGATTCACCCAGTCCCTAACCACTGAGGGTGTAAAAATGGTGCTTTTTGCTGATTCTGGGCAGGAACAAGGGTTTAATGCATTGTCTCTTTGGGGCAAGCTAAATATCGCCGTTCACATATGGAACCTGTCAGGAAAAGAATTTTTTCCAACACAATTTTTTAAAAAAACCTATAGGGAAGTGGAACCAGTGATCAACTTAATCTCAGTGAGCAGACTTGGAAATCAGGGCTACAGAGCCAGCACACAGCACTGGGGAACAGGCATTTGCTGAGCAAGTGTTGTAGGGAAGAGGGAGCAGAAGTGGCTCACGGTGCCCCAGTGCTGATGACCACAGGTACATGCAGCCTTTGATATCTTCTCCTACAACTCACTTATGTGTGAACAGCACAAGCATACAAGAGGTCTGTGTCTGTACCAGTAGGATTCACCCAATCCCTAATCCTGAAGGTGTAAGGACTGGCATTTCTCATTTCTTCCAGGCAGGAATGAGGGGTTAGTGTGCGCTTCTGGTTTTTTTCAAACTTTGTAAGCTAGAAGTATGTCATCATATACAAAGCCTGGAAGAAAAATGAAACCTGCTGATGTGAGCTTGCCCTTGTTGCTGCTCTGTGCAGACTGAAGCTCCCTGGTGAATCTCTCTGAGCTGAAGAAAAAGCAGGTGATGATGGCAGCAGTGTGCCAAGCCTGAAATAACACACCCAAACTCAGCAGGGCTTTACAAGCACTGGCTGGTTCTAACGTGGTCATGCAGCTTTCCTGGCTCCAAATACCAGCAGAGCAGGCTTGTGTCTGCCCATAGTGCACTCTGTCAACAAGACTTTCTAGTGCACATCAAGCTTCAGATAAAATCTTGAAGGTGTTGGATGTCTTCCTAGGTTGTGCTGAATATCCTCTGCTCCCATTCACCTTGGTGGGAACCGAGCAGCATCTCAGCACCACTCACTCCCTGTGTTGCACCATGGAGGTTTGGGATGTTGACATGTGATATTTCTGTACACAATGAATAACACATTGTTCAGTTGCACAATAAGGTGTGGATGGGTTTGATTTCCTGGGCAGAATCAGCTCTGTTTCTGAGCTGGCCTGCACAGCTTCTGTCAGTGGGGTAGAGAGATCACAGAATCACAGAATATGCTGAGTTATGTACTAGTGTGGATGCCTGTCAGCTCCCTGAACTTTAAGCATGATACTGCAGGACTGTGGTCTCATCACAGCCACCAAACTTGGAGAGAAACATAATTCCTGTCTGAAATAGCCCCCTTCTCTCTCTACTATGATGCTGAACACAAGTAGATGTTTATTTTAATACAAAGTGAAAATGAAACACTGAAGTAGTCTAAATCTCCTTAGATTAATACAGAATGACACAAGTGTTGCTGACTCTTCACTAGAAGGGTGTTGTGAGGACTCTTGTCAATGTTAATAAATTCCGAGAGGTTTTGTCATTTAGCTTGTGATAAGGAAACATTTCTCTCTGTTAGCTATGCAGCATGAACAGACAAACTTGACAAGCTTTCATTGTCATTGTCTACAAAGGTATTGAAAACTTACAACATATGGGCACATACACACAAGCACACACCCAGACACACATGAACACATACACACACAAAACTCACAGCCAAATGTACAGACACAGATTATTCTGCCTGTTATGCTATAGCTGTTATGTCTTGGCCTCCTTTTTCAGCAGGCGGAAAAACTGTAACTTATTGTTTTTCAAAGTTTAAAAAGCCTCAAGCAGTAATAGCACTTGCTATAGGTATCACCAGTCATTATCCCTGAGCATGCAATTCTAGTTATTTCTAGAAAAATACACAGGAAAAGGATCTACTCTCTGTATTAGTCTTATATTCTTGAACAGGCACAGGTACATAGTAGGGAAACCAGTGTGGCCTAGGAAACCAAGATTCAGGTGCCTACCTCTCCCCCTGGGACACCAGATTATGAGCTCAATCTCAGATATGCCACCTCACAGCTCCTCCTCTTCCCCTCTCAGCTGTCTCTTATATTTACATTCAACAGTGCAAAAGGCCATCCAGTAAATCTTTGCATGTGTCTTTTACAGACACATCAGTCAGACTGCAGATCTCAGCTCTCAAGGGTGGTGTTTATCCAGCCACCATCAGTTTGTCCAGGCCAGATGATGCCAAGGGAGAGGACTGGTTTTCACAATACAACACAGCTGCAGCTCCAGCCTCCAGGAAGGGCATGTTATAGACCTTGCTGCAGATGCTTTAAGCAAGTTAAGAGCCTTTGCCTCCCTCTTTACCTTTCAGGGAGAGTTGACCTATCCAAGATTTAAGCTGCCCACTGGAAGTGCCTTTCTCAGGTCTTCTCTAAAGGAGAGTGGTAAGGTGCTGCCTGTGAACATCACATGCAACTGCCTGTCCCAGATGGCTAATATCATCCTAAATTTCCTAAACAAAGAGTTCCACTTAAATTTTTACCTCAGGCTCAGTGGCAGAATGCTTTAAAGTCTAAATCAAAACTCCATTGATAAGATTAAAACTAGAGTCTGCACCAAGCTTTTGGATAGCTGAGGAATAGAAAGCAATTACTTTTATGCTGCCTCACTGGAAAATGTCATCATTTACAGCGACACTACTGTGTTTTGCAATGAAGAAAGATGTGACATAAATCTGTTTCTAATTTTAGCTTGAATGAAGCAATTATTTTAAATAATTTGTGGTCAAGGTTGCTTGCTACTGCACTTTTATTCAAACTCATTTGAAGCAATGCTTTCTTAACCTCACTAAATAAAATTGGGAAAGCCAGAAAGCAGTAGATCTTCATTAGGGTTGTATGTATAGGCATCAGCCAAAGCATTATCATTAGCAAATCCATCAGGCATATCTAACCTTAGTCCAGCATTTAGATCTAATACGATCATTAACTGCTCCATTTACATCGTTATTGAAGTTCTCTGTACCATCTTTTCTTGGCCCATTCTTTTGTCAATGAATTATATATTACTAGCTCAAGACTGAAGACTGTGCTCATGTCACTTGGATTTCTGAAAAGTCATATGACAATCCTTATTAAAGGATGTTCCAGGTATCTACATTTTTATTTTAGACAATAGTCTCCTTTAGGAGAGAATTAATAATCTTTGTGATTGAATCAGAGAAACAGTGCTAAGCAAGTCTGAGCACACTCAGAAACTTGATAGATATGAACAATGAGAATCAAGAGAAAAAAGAATGGAACAGAAGAACTGGTATTTATTAAAGAAAGTAAACCTGTCCTCCAAATTCACTCAGTTGAAGGAAAATATACCACTTCTAGAAACAGACCAGTCTGGCCAAGTCAGTAATTCTTTAGCAACTCTAAAAGTGGAAAAGAAACATACAAAAAGTGAAATCCAGGTCAGGAAACTAAAAGTGAGTATAAAAGAATCACACAAGTGCTGAGAGAAAATAAGAAAGGCCAATGCAAAAAAAATAAGCTATAAAGATATAAAGGATAAAATGAAAACACTGTATAACCTCCTTGGCAGTAAGAGGAGGACCAGAGAAAGCATTGGCCAGCTAATAAATGGGACAGGAAAGCTAATAACAAAACATGCCAGGAAGGCCAAATTGTTTAATGCCTTTTATTGCTTCAGTCTTCATTAAAAAACCTGACTGTAATCAGATGGCTGACACAGTTAACACCAGCCACAAAAGGGTAAGAACTCAGGCAAGAATAGCAAAAGAAATGTTTAGAAACTGCTCAGATAAATTAGATTTTGTCAGATCATTCAGGCCTATAATTCACCCTAGGTTACTCAGGGAACTGGCTGAACAGTCCTGAAGGCCATGGTAATTATCTTTGAGAATTTGGATGATGCTGGGCTAGGAAATGGCTGAAAGAGTGCCTATTATAAAAAAAAAAGGAAAAAAAGAGGACACAGAATCCCAGCTGATCTGACTTTCATTTCCCAGAAAGATCATCAGACAAGGGTTCAAATGATGTGCAAGAGAGTAAAGTGATAAGTAGTTATCAATGTGATTTGTCACGACCAGATCATATCAAACCAGCCTGTTCCTTTGTTTGTTTTTCCTATGACTGGGTAACAAGACGTGGATAGGCAAGAATTCAGTAAGGTTTTTTGCACTGCCTCAAATGGCATTTTCATAAGCACCCAGGGAATTGTGGTCTGAATCATGGGCCTCTAACTTTGCTGGGCTCAATGAACAATAATACTGGAAAACATGTTGCATTGCTTTCCATGTCAGCTTTGGTTTGAAGCTCTGCTGCCCAAAAGTCACGGCCTGGAGACCACTGACTCTTGACACAGCTGCTGAAAAACAGCCACAGTGTTTATTGGTGAATGACAGCCAAGGATCTGCTGTCAGCATTCCAGTATTGTGATGAGTGGATTTAGCAGGTAAGGTTCTCTAAGGGGCTGTCCCAGGTCCAGGTCCACTGTTATCATTACAGTAACTTGAATGATGCACTAAAGAGCACATATTTTAAATCTGGGTTTGACTCTGAGCACTGACAAATGGCAAGCATCTTGAAGGAAAGGCCAGAGGAATTGAAGAAATACTCTAAAAGAACCAGGAAAGCCTTGAATATAAACTGGCATCTCGATAGGGCTAAATGCCTCCCCGAATACTTGATGGTAAATGAGAGGAGAGGTAGCAAAGATCTGGGAATTGTAGTGGATCATAAGCTCAGCATGAGTCAGTAATGGCATCCTGTTGTGAAAGAAGCAAATATTATTCTGGGATATATAAACAGCAGAATTGTACAAAAGACATATGAGGTAATCCTTCCATTGGTAAAGTCTCCAGTAGGGAGCCAATTCCAGTTTTGGGTACCAGACTTCAAGAAAAATTATAGAAAGCCTGGGGGAGAGAAATGAGCCTGGTCAGAGGTCTAGAAAACATGCTCTGCAGGGGCAGGTGTCAAGAAATATGTTTGCTTAATTTATGCACAGAAGACTGGTGAGACTTGTGCCTGCCAGGCTTCAAATAAATAAAATTCTACTTCAACGAGATGGTAATAAACCTTTGTGTCTCTATTCATTGTGGTTAATACAATAAGTTATATGTTTAACAAAGATTTAAGTTGACTTTTTGAGAAGTCTTTTTTCTGGAATAGATTCTTTCAGAAACAGTAGCATCCCTCTGATGAGGGCCATTAAGACCAGCCTTATGAAATATCTGCCAGGAATGCTGCAGGTAGAGCTAGTCTTGCCTTAGACAGATTGATGAATTATTCCTATTTTCTTTGTTTCTATGATAATGGATTGGTTTTTAAAAAATTCTGGGTCCTGACAGGCACATATTTACCATAAGCAATCTCTGTGCTTGTCACAAATATGAGCTATGAAGATGTTGTGTGTGATATTAAACTTGTTGCTGCATAAATCAATGTGTAAGTTAAGCATATGTTTAGCCTAAGTGCATTCACTTCTTTTGGTAAATTTCCACTGTCTTTCATTCAATAAGCCATTGCCAGCAAAGATGGCTGTGGATGCTGGATGTCCTTGTGCCTCTCTGTCCTGAGCCTCAGTCCTGGGTCCTCCTCATCCAGAGGATGGGGTGAGGAAATTGGTCTTAACATTGGCAGGACAATTTTTGATTACCTCTGTGGTTCTGGCTTCACAGATTGGCATCATGATTGGGCTGGGGAGGTGGAGAGGACTGCTCCTGCTCTTCCTCGCTGCACTTCAGAGACAGCAGGCAGCCTTTGAAGAAGCCTGTGTGATCACGAGTGGACACTAGCTAATGTTAGCCACCAAACAGTGGGTGCTGAGCACAGGCAGTGCATCTCCCAAGACACCACAGAGTGAGCCAGTCCAGCTCTGTCCCTCCTCAGTCTCACTCTCAGGCCACCAACCCTGGTCCCACCAACTGCAGCTGGTGTTGGGTTTCAAGGCTGCAAAGAGGGGGTCAGCACATTTCAGTGATTCAGCCAAATGGAAGCCCACAGGAACAGGACTGACCTGGCCTAGGGATATGGCTGATCTCACCCATTACCTGCACCGGCATTCTGTCCAAGAGCAGAAACCTAAAGCCAGATGAAGACAAATGCATTGGGCTGCTTCATTAGGTGGCAGCCTGCAGTTAGATAAGGCTAGAGTGATGTGTGACAAGTGCCCTCATTTTGGCCAGCAAAAAAGACTTTGGTCTTGGCTAAAAAAATGTCAGCTAGGAGCCATAACACCCAGAGCTGTCTTGTTTTGCTCTTTATTCCAGTGAGTGATGCCAATGCTTCGTTGTTTATTTGGATTGTTTTTATCTTATCCAGTGTATTTTGCTCTGGGCAAAGACACAGGCATTAAGTCAACAGAAGGACCCAGGTGTTGCAACACCGAGTGTTGGAGCCTTAACTGTTGGGCACTGGGCCACATAGTGGAATCCCAAACCCCCTATGAAATACTGGTCTCCCTAAACAAAGCACAGGGTTTAACACAATAATTTATCTCTAAGCATCACATGGGAATGTGTCTTTGCCACTCAGCCATTTATTATTTCCCAGCCAGGAAAGTTAGAGAGGAGGAAACAGTGTCTCATGTGACTTTGGAGAACCTTACACCCACTGAATAACAAGCAGCAAAGGGGGAAGGGGCAGAGGGAAGACGAGCAGTTTGGAAACAGCCTAAAGGCAGAAATTTGACACAGAAACTCTTTGGCATAAATTCCTCAAGAACAGAGGCTGATAGAGGAGAAAAGAGGTCCTTAAATGATTTGTGAGCAGAAGGCAGGGTGCTAATGTATTTACATAATTTATTCATAACAGTTTGCTCAGCCAGCTCTACCAAGGACATGGGTACTGGACGCTTTAAATGCTCTCTAGGGGAGGAGTGAATCTGACTTTTTGAGCTGAGTCAATGGTTACTGACGTCTCTGCTGCCCTTTCTGTGGTCCTGTCTGAGCTGTGGATCGAGTGCTGGGTCTGATGCTGCTTGGTCCCATGTACAGATGTTCCACCTGCGCAAAGGGCAGCTAAGCACCCACATCCAAACCACTGCTGGATTTCTGTAATTTTAAAAAAAATTTGTACCCACCTTCTGTACTGTGGGGTAGTACCCCAAGCTCTCAGACAGGGCATGCTGTGGGAATACACCATCAGCAGCTAGCAGTTATGAAATATCCTCAGATGCCTTTGACTGCCTGAGCCTATTCAGAGCAGCACTGTTCTGCATGCTCAGAGAAGAGATAAAACTGCCCTGCACAGCAAGTGAATCCCACATTGTGCTGGGAACAGGAAGGTCCCTCACTGCCCTGCTGCTCCCTCCCACTTCTCTTTTTGCTATGCAAAGTCAGATGAAAATGAATTAGATGCTTGTACTGAGCATTTCAATGGGACAGAAACTCAGCAATATTACCTGTCAGTGGGTCTCTGGGAAGCAAAAGGTCCCTGCCAAGTCCTGCTGGATCTTGAGCAATCTGTGCGCAGCGTTGGCATGGCAACCCACAGATACAATTTCCATGCATCATTTGTCTGGGGACTAGCTTCTTTCCAGCCTTCAGCCTGGAGCTCGGCGCTGGCCAAGTGTCTAGTTAATCTGAGTCATTGAATTGCTGGAAGGGATTATAGGGTTAAACTGGGATAACCTAAATAGGCTGATAAAAGGCTATTCAGTAAGAGATGCGAGTGCCCAGCATCTCCCAGGTTTTAGCCCTCATGCTCTCGAGTCCTGAGTTGAACTTATCTAAAAGAATAAAGGGTAGGCACTGGAAATTCCCCAAAAAACTTGGAAAGACACCCAGTGTGATCTTAGTCTCTGTGAGAACTGGAAAGATTTATTTTAGAAAGAGGTTTGGATAGTTAAATATTATTTGGAACTGTGGTTTCATTTTGTATGTACAGTGGTTTTACTCTTAGTTCCTTTCCTGTTCTATAATCTCCTCTGTTTCTTCAGTGTAATTAGCCTGTTGTTTTCAAAAGGCTGCTGATTGTGTGTGAATTGAACTCATTATGCACTGCCTTGCTGTGTGTGTGTGTTATGTATGCTGCCTGTGCCTGCCGTGCCTGACCTGCACCAGAAGGAGCTTTGCAGCCTCAGATATTTGCATGTGGCAATGGGCTGAGGAGGAGGAGGAGGAGGAAACTCAGCAGGCTCTTGGCTCAGCAGCTTCGAGCCCGGTTCTGGAGATGGAGCCTCCTCTCCTGGAAGTGTAGGAGTCTGTGCTCCCTAAACAGGAGCAGATTTAATCACAGGGCCTGTCAGGGGGTGTGTTTTGGGTACTGTCTGAGGTCCCAGTGCTCAGCAGATGTATTCCAGTGTCTCTTGCAAGATCAACTGAAAGATGAGTCCTTGCAGAGGCCTGATGTTTCTAGGTTCTGCTCCACACCAAGACCTATAAGTACTGGGGAAAACCAGTTTCTGGCTTCTGCCAGCATGGCATAATTGTCCTGGAATAATGGTGCTTGAGAATCTGTATCAAGGCTTTTAGGCTGTGAGTCCTGCTATTGCAGATGCTCTATGGGAACAAGATAGAACTGGGCTTTTGAGAGTTTTTACAACTCCACATGTCTTCAGAAAGGCTGGCATGGTTGGTTGCCTCAGAGCCATAGGTTTTATAGCTGTGGGTTCCCAGACCTGCTTGCTGTCTTCCAGGTGACTTCAAGTCGAGCTTAGATCTTCTGAAAGTTTTAGATCATTTAGTTTCAGCAAATGACTCTTTTTGGACAAACTTGGTTTTGCTCCCAAACTTTTGTCTAACACTACTTCAGCACTCAAGGAAAATAAAAACTTCCCATTTGGATTCTCAGTTTGCTTTGAGCTAAGTTCTGAGGAAATTGCCTTATCAAAAGGGAACTTCCTTGTCCTTCCCAGTCTGCACTGTGTGTGACTGGCTACACTCTCACAGCTCCCACTAGTTCTGACAAGGGTTGCCAAGTCACATATGTCCACAGCATTAATTCACCAGAATGTATAGAAGATGCCATTCCTTCAAGTATCTTTGTATACTTTTAAGTTCTTGAAGTGCAAAAGACTAGTAATTATAGATATGTATTGTAAAATACTTTCAAAAAACTCCCTAATTTTCCTCCTGTGAAGTGATCACCAGTGCAGCAATGCACAGAAACTAAACAAGTTTGAATCCAGGTTATGTTCAAGACCAGGGAAGAAAGCAATGAAAACTGCTTCCCCTTTGCCTTCTCTTACACAGACACTTACAGAAATTCCATTTAATTGGTCTCTGCCCAGGGTAATGTGAATTTTGTCCTTAAAGAATAAGTAGTCATTCATTTGGTGGAGAAAGTCAAAGTCAATGTTAATGAGATCACTCCCCCCATGCAGGGAGGTGCTGTGGCTGAAATGAATGTTATCAAACATAAATACCATTTATGGATGCCAGGCTCCCATTCTGGGTTGGCCTGACAACTTTGAAAGCAATGCTTGTTTTAGTGGCAAAGCAATCAGCCAAAGTGACAATTTCTTCTTGAAGACAGCTTGACAATCTAGCAACTTCTATTGCAGTGTTACTACCAAAATGCACAGTATGAATCATCACAGTCACTTTCTATTTTCAAAAGTGATAGTGATAAAGTATATCACTATGTAAATACAGGGGATAAATTCTTCTCAGTCCATAAGTAGCAAGAGGAGGATGGTGATGGACAGCCACAAAGGGAAAATGTTTGTATCATAATTGTGCCTATTTTTCTTTTATGGAGCTCATTCATAACGCCTACAGAAATTATCAACATGGCAAAGGAAAGCGATGTGCACAGCAACTGCCATTCTTTCTACCATGTTGCCATATTAACCTTCAGTTTGATAATTAAGTAATTAGTTTCTATAAATCTGAATCACTCTTCTTAGAAGGGAAAGGCTCTCATTGCTGGACTTGCAGTGTAATCTGTGGGCTCAGGACTGAATTATGCTTGATGTGCAATTAAAAGCCATTTTTGGAAGCAAATGTTTTTCTATGAGTAGGAAAAAGCATTCAAATGTTTAGGTTTACATTGACATTTCTGCTAATAAATTGCACATTTAATCTCAGACTCTCAGTGGTTAAGAATTTGCTCAGTAGAGGTGGAGCTGATATGAACTCTGCAGCAGGTAGGATCAGACCTCTCTGTGACACCAGACACTCACTCCTGCCCTGCCTGACAGCATTCACACACTCACCACAGTGCTGGACTCTCCCTTCTGGCCTGGGACCTGTGCAGGGGCAGCGAGTTGGCTGGATCTGCCGACCGGGTTCTTAGGTGGGATGTGCCAAGGAAGAGGAGAAGAAATATGGCATTGCAATGAAAACCAGCTAAATCTTGCAGGGTCCTTGTGGGAAAGCACCATCTTCAGCAGAGTCAAAGGCAGGGCCACTCCCTCAGCTCATGAGCGCACGCATGTGAAGACATGCCATGACTGCACATGAGAAGCGTTTCCATCATGTGATCTCTTGTTCATTCCCAGTCTCATGGTCCAATGTGAATCATCCAGAAAGCTCAGAGGCTTGGGAGGTGGCATAATCAAGCCTTTGGGGAAGTCTGGCCCAGCCAAAAGAGCATCAGAGGGGGACTTGGAGTGAGTGGCTACACACATTTTCCATTCTTTGCCATAATCATCTGCAGGGTGATTCAGCTCTCTGAATGTAATGCCCTTTGAAAGACTCCATGGTATCCAAGCTATGCATGTGAAGCTGTCATGTCTGAGTCCCACAGCTTTTTTCTGGAGGTCCAGTGTCTACCTCAGAGTATCTCAAATGCTGGGATTTGACACCTATGTATATTATCTGAATTACATCCTTAACCTAATCAAGTCCGAATTTTTCCAGGAATGTAGGAATTGCTCTCTACAGTAACAAGATGACTGGAGGTCTGTGGAATCCTCTGACTCCTCCTCCTCAGGGAAATCCCCAGGGCCTTCCCTTGGAAGAATATATCATAGAGTTTTCCCCACCTAGGCTGATAGAAAGGACTCTGGCCATGGTGCTCTGCAGCACTACTGCCAATCTCCACTAGATTGCCTCCCCCATTGGCCAGTTGCTGCTACCCACCCCAATTATTCATCCCTCATCCCCCCCACAGGTTGCTGCCCTTTGCCCGCCCCTCTGCCCTCAGGTCATTGGTCACTCACCTCATACTTAAGTCGTGCAGACTACATGCTTTTTGTCTTTTGTTTCTGGTCCCTTTGGCATGCTGGTTGCAATAAATCCTTGCTGGAATATACCATGCAAAGATCCTTCCTGTCTTTCCTCTGCTGAGCTATCTGTGGTATGTGTGTGTGCATGGACTGGAAGTGGCTGCTCCTGGGGCCTTACTCTGAGAGGCTTCTGAAGGAGATGTCTCAAAGAAGGTTGCAGCATTTCTGCCACCCTGCCACGCTGCAGCAGAGGTCTTAGTGGTTTAGCAACTGCAGAGTCCTTGGAATATCTTCATAGCATTGGACACTGGCAAGTGGAGGGATGTAGGGCATACCAGTACCCATAATAGCCTCACAAATCCAGCCATTCCACTTCTGAGAGCACAGCTAGTTTAGCTATTTCTCCAGGGCCCTGCCTTGTCCTGCCAGTGCTTAGGCAAGTGTGGTGTGTGGTGACACTGGCACTGTCTGGTTGTGCAGGGGAAAGCACAGAGCCCAGCTCGTGGAGCTGCATCAGGCCAGCTGGCCTGGGGCCCTAAGGCCCCAGGTGTGAGCTAATGAAGTCTGCAGGAAGCTGGGAAGTTTCAGTTGTGCCCAGCACCTGGATAGAATGCTTGGACTATGGCTGGACTGATTAATTAATCATCCTGATCAGCTGTACCATGTAGGCTTGCATTTGCAATGTCTGCTCATTCCTGCATCCTCCTGGCTCCCCAAAGTTCTCACAACTGTAGACTTCTAAGGAGCAGGCACAGAGCTCCATCTGGCTTGACAATGAGACTTAGAAGTCAGGCAGATCTAGCAAAAACAACATGGCAAGCACTGTTTCATATGTTTTGAAAGTGCTGTGGCTACAAAGTCATAGAGAAGTGTCATAACCACAGCTGTTCTCCTGCCACTGTGCTGCCTTAGTGACAATGTTACAGCATAACCTAATGCCTAGGGAAATGTCCAATGGCTCTGGAAAGCCTGTTCTCTAGATGCTAAGCCTGTAGAGAATTTGCTGTTTTTACCTGTCCTAGCCACAAATCACACCACCTTGTTTGTTTGGCTGTGTGGAACCTCCTGGTCTGTCTGAGCTTTGTTTGCTGTACAAATGAGGTATAAAAGTAATTCTGTTTTTCAGAGGTACAAAACAAGGATACGAAAGGCCCAGAGATACTGAGAAACTGGAGTACTGAAGTTTGAAATTGAAACACTGGCCGAATGCATGAGTCACATTCAAAAGCTCACATGAGGACTTGAGATAATTTTCAGAAATTATTGTGTTGTATTCTCCCAATAGGAGTTACATTTTGTGGGATAGTGCCATTGTACTTGTCTTTCAGACAGGAAGGTAAAACATCTGGTTTACTCTCATGGTTTAACTTCACCTGGAAAGTGAGCACCATGGAGCCATTCAGTCATTCCTCCATGGTGGGATGGGGGAGAGAGTTGGAAGGGTAAAAGTGAGAAAACTTCTGTGTTGAGATAAAGACAGTTTAGTAGATAAAGCAAGAGCTGTGCACACAAGCAATGCAAAACAGGAATTCATTCCTCTCTTCGCATGGGCAGGCAGGGGTTCAGCAATCCTCAGTAAGGCAGGGCACTGTCTCATGTAAGAGTGACTCGAGAAGACAACACCATCACTCTGACTCTATGTGCTGAGTGGGATGCCACATGTTAGGGAACATCCCTTGGGGCAGCTGGGATTGGCTGTCCTGCCTGTCCCCCCTCCCAAGTGCTGTGCACCCCCAGCCTCCTCACGGGTGGGGAGGCAGCAAAGGCTTTGGCTCTATCTGAGCACTTTTCAGCAATAATGAAAATATATCTGTATTATCAGCATTATTTCCAGCACCAATCCAAAGCACAGCCTCATACCTGCTATTGTGAAGAAAATTAATTTTATCCCAACCAAAACCAGCACATTTACTAATGAACCTTCTGAAGACAATCCTCTCTATGAGGAAGACTATGGAAATCTGGCCAGAAGAAGTCTCTCAGAACTGGGCACGCCAGGGCTCCTGTCCTCAGAGAATGTTGATGGTATTCTGCATAAATTCACAAACCTTCATGAGATGCAGATCATCTCCCAGTGGGACTGGAGGAGTTGAAGTCTTCCTAAGGAAGAAAATATTTAGAGTCAAATGAATATAAATCTCAGGCCTGAAATTATTCAGATTATAACCTGTGGAAGCTCAAAGGCTGGGACTATTATCAAAGGAAAGAACAAGGGATGAAAGATGGGATCTCTCTTGTGATGCAGCAAGCAAATACTTGCTCTATCTTGCTAGCAATGACGTTCAGAAACTTAGCTAATAATAGCCCAGCCTTGATACCAGAGAAATCAATCCCCATGTACTGAGCTATCAACAGATCTGATTTGGGTACGTGATGTTCAGAACTGCAAGGAGATGTGGTATGAGAAAAAATAAATGTAAAATGTGACAAACTGTTGGATACATCTTTTCCTATTCTCACACCCTGGTAAAGGAATGGCAACACTAAGCATCTATTTCAGTCACTTGAGTAGTCTCATGTACACTTATTTAAAAGGATACTTGATCAGTGCAAAAACCTTGAGTCAGAGAGCTAATGGTTGTCATAATATGATGTTATGTTGCTTAACACAGATGATGACAAGTATTTTTTCTAAACTATCTGGCTTATACCTACATATGAGTAATCACTTGTGGAAATGTCAGGGAGGACAGAGGAATGTGGTAAGGAAAAGAAGTTAATTATCAATCACATTCAAAAGTCTGAGCCAAAACAAGTGAAGGAACAAACTAACTAAAAACCCACAAGTGAGCTTTGAATATGAACTGAGACAAGAACCCATCTGATAATGCTATTCAAGTGGTTTTGTTCTGTACAGAGAACTGAACTTCTCTGCAATGATCAGGACAGTTGAGAAAATACAAGAAGACAAAGACTAGCTCCTTTGCAAACCCTCAGGGGCACATTGGTAAAATTTTAGGGGTCTATTTCTGAAAGGCTATGTCTGGCACTGAAGGACTGAAGCACCAGGATTGCCTTGATTCTGACTTTATAGCTCCCCAGATGGTAAGAACTGCTCTAATCTTGACAGAGCTGAGCAGCTTGGCACTGTGCTTGCATTAATCATGCTCATTGTGATCATTAAGCAGTGACTGGATGAAGTAGACAGGAAACAGAGTGGTGACCAGCACTGGCCCCCTGCTCTCCATCAACACCACACAGCTCTGTCCAGCTTGCTGCTACCTCTCCTCTCTCACCCCCAAATTTCTGCCTGACAGTCTTGACCCCCACATAATCTCTATGCTAGTGCATATTGCAAGGAGATAAGGGCTTAAATCAGCAGGCAAGAGGCTGAACATGCCTGGCTATGGCATAGGATTCTGTTTCCTGTTCTTGCATGCTACAAACAGATAAGAGTGGGTTGGCTGCCTGTGTTTAGCATGATGCCCTGGTCTCTGCTGGTGAGTTAGAATCAGACCCCCATAGAGTCTTTGCTCCTTAGAGATGTTTATCTCAGTTGCAGTTGCGCACCTGAATTAGAGGGAAAAGTGACATTTTGTATAGCAACTTGTGTTGGGACTGACTGACAAGGTCTGGGCAGCAGGGGGGGTTCAGGGCTGCTGTGGTTTAACCCCAGCCAGCAGCCAAGCCCCAGGCAGCTGCTCACTCAGCCCCCACCAGCAGGAGTGGGGAGGGAATCAGAAGGGTAAAAGCCAGAACACTTGTGGATTGAGATAAAGACAGTTTAATAGGGAAAGCAAAAGCTGAGCACACAGATAAAGAAAAAGCAGGAATTAATTCACTGCTTCCCAGGGGGAGGCAGGTATTCAGTCATTTCCAGGAGAGCAGGGCCCCATCACATGTAGCAGTGACTTGGGAAGACAAACAACATCACTCCAAATGTCCCCCTCTTCCTGCTTCTTCCCCTCACTTTATATCCTGAGCATGATGTCATTCGGTCTGGAATTTCCCTTTAATTAGTTTGGGTCACCCATGCTGGCTGTGTCTCCTCCCAACCTCCCAGGCACCCCCAGTTTCCTTGCCACCACCATGACCATGTGAAAAGCAGAAGAGGCCTTGGCTCTGTGCAAGCCCTGCTCAGCAATAACAGAAGCAGCTCTATATTATCAAATTTGTGCCCAGCACAAATCCAAAACACAGCCCCATAGCACCCACTATGGAGAAAACTAACCTTACACCTGCTGAAACCAGCACAAGGGCCTTCACTGAGAAGCTGCCAGAAGCTTTCCTCACGTCCAACAGAGCCAAGGCCAGGCAGCTCCAAGGCAGACACAATGGCCAAGGCTGAGTCCATCAGCCACAGTGATAACCTCTGGGATAAAGTGCTTTAGAATGGGAAAAATATTTCACAGGAAAAACTGCAGTGAAATAGAGGAGTGAGAATATGTGAGAGAAACAGCCCTGCAGTCCCCAAGGCCAGTGAGGAAGGAGGGGCAGGAGGTGCTGCAGGTGCCAGAGCAGAGATCCACCTGCAGCCCATGGAGGATCACAGGGATGCACAGATCCACTGCAGCCCATGGAGGAGCCCATGCTGGAGCAGGTGATGCCCAAGAAGGCTGTGACACCCTGGGAAGCTGCATGGAGCAGCCCCTGGCAGGGGGGCTCCTCTCCATGGAGAGGAGCCCACCCACACTGAGACAGGTTTGCTGGCAGGACTTGGGACCCTGTGAGGAGCAGAGAGGCCTCTGCAGCCCTGTGGAGGGGATCCGTGCTGGAGCAGTCCATGCAGGACTGCAGTCCATGGGAAGAACTCATGTTGGAGAAGTCTGTGGATGACTGTCCCTGTGGGAGGCACCTCACACTGGAGCAGGGGAGGAGTGTGAGGAGTCTTCCCACTGAGGAGGAAGAAGCAGCAGATATGAGTGATGAACTGACCACATTCCCTATTCCCTGTACTCCCAGAAGGGAAATTGGGAAGGAAGTTGAACTTGGGAATAAAGGAGGTGTGAGGAGAACGTTTTAAGATTTAGTTTTGATTTTTCATTACTCCATTCTGATTTGTTTCGCATTAAATTAATTTCCCCAAATCAAGAGTGTTTGCCTGTGAGGTTAACTGGGGAGTGATCCCTCCCTGCCTTTATCTCAGCCCATGAGACTTTCATATTCTGGCCAGGCATCTGTAGAGGTAGCATTTCCCATCATCCTGAACATGCTGCATTCAAAAGGGTAGTGGGGTTATTAAAAAATAAAATTCCTGAAAGACAACAGGCACAGGCTGGGAGCTTCCTGGTACATTTTCCCATTAATCTCTTTGTTTGTTTGATTGTTTGTTAAATAAAAACATAAATAAACATGCCAAAATCAACACACACATTTATTTTAATGTAATTTAGTAGGGAAAAATCTTCTGAGCATGTTCAAAACTTGAAAACAGTCTGACCTCAGTCTTCTACTACAGATATGTCTAGACTAGAATTTGCTCTCCTGTTGCAACTTGTGTTTATTAGTTGTTTGCCAGCTAGCTAGTAGAGCTGGTGAAGACATTTGAAATTGTAAAAGATAATCTAAACATTCCAAAAAGATGTGTTGCAGCAGTCAGACATTTGTGGTTTACCTTCACTTGTGCACTGAGACAACTCACAAGTGTTTGCCTCATGGAATGAGCACTTATGGACTGTCTCAACTTTCATTTATAAGCATGTTAACCAAAAGGAAGTAACTGACAATCATTTAAGACGGGTCACACATCAAAACCCATGTTACACCTGAGTATTCTGGTTTCAAACTGAATTAAAAACATTGGTTAGTATAGGCTTGGCTAAGAAGTCACAGTGCTGAAGGATGTGAGATACATGGAACACTTTGTCCAGAAAAATATATCTGTGGACTCCATGGGCGGAGGGAGGACAGCCTGCTGCATCAGCTCTCAAAGTGGGAAGCTGGCTGCTCACTGGAAAACTGTGAGGAGAGGAGCAGGAGCAAATCTTACCACAATGGATAAGAAATGCCTACTACAACATAGTGGTTTGAAGAAGTAGATTAAAAAATGGTGGAATCCTTCTTTCTTAGAAAGAAAGCAGATGGTCTCAGCAATCTCTTTCATTTGATGGAAAAAATCAGAAAATAAGCCAATGCCTTGAAGTAAGAGGCCCTGTAAGAATCACCTTTTTTTATTTTTTTTCTTTCTACAGAGAGGGTGGTGAACCATAGGGTTGGGTAGGGGGAGTTGTTTGGTGATGGTAGTGCACAGTCAACATGTCTTGGAATGGTATAGCTTGATTGCAAAGTGAACTCTCATTGAAAACAAAGAAGTATTTCAGAGTAAAACTAACAACCAAAAATAGCTGGCACAGATAATATTGCAATAAAATGGATCATAATGTACATACTATTCCAATAACATTTATATTACAACAAATTGAGCATCCTCCACCATTTGTTTTTTATTCTACAGAAAACCATTAGAAGGTAAGATATTAAGACAGATATGCAAGGCAATAAATGTCTTTCATGGAAACCTTAAAAAAAAGGGAAGTGAAAATATTTGATAGCTACAACTGTCATTTATAGAATCAAATAGTCCCTTTCTCCACTGCAGATACTGTCATTATTATACAACAAATCACAGGATAATTTAGAAAATTAAAAAAAAAGGAGGAAAAATTGGTTATTTTTTATCTGATGAAATATTTCAAGTCCCATGCCAAACATGGCTCAGAGGCCAAACTGATTTTTTTTTCTCAAGAATATAAATTCTGGAGGACCAAATGTGTGTTCTGGGACATGGAGTGTCCAGTGAGCACCTGAGGAACTGAGGAAGGCCAGTGGGGTTAGGGGTGGTGTTAAATTATGAAATTCAAATTGGATTAATGTCTCCCCTTGCACACTGATGCCCTGACCTCCCTGCATCCTGGGTGATGGGGTCCTGTGTGCAGAGGGAGAGACTCAACCTGTCCCTTGGGCCCCTGAGCTCTACAGCAATGGCAAGGTGGCCAAAGAGGAAACTTGGGATGCAGGTGCTTTCTCCTGGCTTCACTTCAGCTCTGGCTTGGCCACTGCCCATGAGCTACAAGTTTTCCCTTTTCCTTCTGATAGCAGCTGGAGGAAAGAAAATTGTGACGGGATTCACAGGGGTCTTAGGATGAGGGAAGAGATGAGGATCTGACTCCATGTTTCAGAAGGCTTGATTTATTATTTGATGATATATATTATACTAAAACTATACTAAAAGAATAGAAGAAAGGATTTCATCAGAAGGCTATCTAAGAATAGAAAGGAAAGAATGATAACAAAAGCTTGTGTCTCAGACAGAGTCTGAGCCAGCTGACTGTGATTGGCCATTAATTAGAAACAAGCACATGAGACCAATCACAGATGCACCTGTTGCATTCCACAGCAGCAGATAACCATTGGTTACATTTTGTTCCTGAGGCCTCTCAGCTTCTCAGGAGAAAAAAATCCTAAGGAAAGGATTTTTCAGAAAATATCATGGCTACAGAAAATGAGCTTTTCTATGTTGGGAAAGTGAGGAACATCACTAGCTGGAAGAAAGCGAGGAAGAGGGAAGCAGTCAACCTCTCTTGTCCCTCCCTCTGCAGCAGGGAGAAAATATTCAGGTAGCACCAAGGGGCACTTTGACAGAGCAGCACAGCCCCTGGGCCAGCAGCAGCCCTAGGCAGCTGCTGGCATCCTAAGCCTGCCCTATATCCCTGCTTTCTCAGAAATAATTACCTAAGGACAGATCTAAAATCAATTAGCTGATCAAGGGAGTGACCTGTGTGGAAACTCAGTGATGTATCTGAACTCAGACTGTGTCAATAAAAGCTTCAGTCATAGCACAAGCTGAGCCAAGAGTGAGGTACATTTTCCCATAACTTCATGCATGGCCAATTCCTTAGGATTGAGCAGCCATGTTCATCCCACTTTAGGGCGTAGTCTTTTCCACCCTGACTACATATTTCTATGGCAACTACTCCTACCACAGACACGTCTGTGTGTATGTGTATATGTAAATAAACCATAGATAAGGTGCTGGTAAATAGTGCTAAACCTGTGCCAGTTGTGTGCAGACATCTCCCGCTGCACGCTGCCAGCCTGGTCTCCATGCAGGTCTGTGCAGCAAACACAGAGAGCAGAGGGTTGGGTTCTTACTGACGCCTGTGTTGTGGTTTAGCAGCAGCAGAGTGTTGCTGCAGTGGGCTGGCAGGGAGCAGTCTGCCCTCTGTTGTGATACCAACAGGGAAAAGTGGAGCTCCTCCAGTGCCTAATGCGAAAAGCAGGCAGCGGTTGCAGTTTTGGACAGACAGAGCGAGTCAGTCAACGTGGTCACCATGTAAAGCAATAAGGAAGAACTGCTTCCTAATTTGTCAGCATTTGGCGCTAATATGTGAAGTTAGGCAGCTTTTCCATCCTTAATAATTAGAAAAATCATCAGGAAAAAATTACATTTTCTCCTATATTTCCATATCACTTGACTCCATGAATCCCCCTTCTTTTGACGAGGTGGGAGCTGAGTGGTGGAGCCAGGACATGTTTGACTGTATGGAATTTTTTCATTTCTTGGATAATTTTTTAAACTTTCTTTGCTTTCCTTCACTTAGCTTCACACTTTCCAAAGCATAATGGTCTGAGAAGTAACAGGCTCTGTCATGCCTTTAAGATGCTAGAAACTTTCCGCTTGCCTCAGAATTCTGTATCTTAAGGAAGAAGCCTTAGACAACAAGATCCAAAAAGCACGAAGTTGTGTAACATTGAGGTCAGGAAGAATTTGGCATTTTTGTAGAGGCTTACACCTCACTGTGAAGTGTAAGCCCTTACACACTGTGTAATCCCACCTTCAGCAACCCACCTAACCTCTCCATCTTTCTGAGAATTAGAGACACTTTAAGTTAAGACTTTAAGTTAAGTTCCTTAGCTTCCGTAATTTCTGTTGCAGTTTTTGCCTGGAGGTTCCTTCCTCTTGGCTGAACTAAACATGTAGGTAACTGCTTTTCTGCCTGGGGCCATTTATAATTCATAAAATAAGTGTTCCTCTGCTGTGCTCCCCTGAGGGGCATCCTATGAGCCGTGCTCCCAGACCACGCAGCTCTGCGGAATTCAGGAAAAAGGCACTCTAGTTTTGGCCCGTTTAATAAAACCTCTCCAAACCTACAGATGAAGAGTAGAAGTTCTTTGTTCTGTATATGGTTGTTTTAAGAAAACAGACAAATTGTGGAAGGCCCAAGTTGGGTTTTTGCTTCTTTTTTTCTGCCATAGTTCTCCAGATTTAAGAACACAGGCACAGAGACATTAGTCTCCCCTTTTCAGCACATTAACCCTGCAATTATGCAGCCAGGTCTAGGTTCCCTTCTTCTTGCTTCCTCCTGTATGCATGTCTGAAACATGAAGTTTTTGGTGGACCCTGGCTGCAGCAGGAAATCCCTCTCCAGCTCCTTCCTAATGTGGCTTCTCCTGGCCTGGAATGTTGGGGTGTGAGCCATGTTCCCCCCAGCAGGGAGCAGCCAGCAGCCCAGTCCCCCGGCCACAGGATGGTCACTCAGCAGGTGGATCCCAGCCTCATGGGGATGGCAGCGACGCCACGGCAGCAGGGGCTGAGCTTCGGCTGGAGGTGGCCATGGAGCATTCCCCAGGGCAGGGACACCCAGGCTGTGACTCCCATCACTGTCGGGCAGCTCAGCCAAGGCGACGCTGCCTCTGGGTACATGGTAGCAGAGCTTAGAGATTTAAAGTAAATCTTCAGTGCCTACAGCCTCTCAGGTGCCTAAACAAGTCAGGCAAAGTTTTTTTGGCTCTCTGTCCTCTATGTAGGCATCTTAATTGTGCATGAGTTGCACTTTAGGCACCTTGCTGTTTTCTTTGGATTTTGCCCTCAGTTGTTAGCGGGAGCACAGGTTTGCTCTGGCACATGCAGAAGAAGGACAATGTCACCCATTGACTACATCCCAGAAATCCACTCCCCATTGCCTCCTTTTCCCTTCCAGCTCTTAAACCTTGTGACAGTGATTACAAAACCCTACCTACCATTCTGTAACTGCTTCCTTACAACCAAGTCTGTGAACTCAACGTCCCAGTTATTTGATCCAGTTTATATCCACATCTGCCAAAGGCATTCTCTCTCTGGTAAAATCTCCACTTTCTGCTCAGCTTTTCCACCTTTCCCATCTTTCCCATATATATACTTTCTTTAGTCTGGATATTTGTTTTCTTTAATAATAAAAGTGCTGCTCTTCTTTTTGAGTGTCCACCCCAGGCTGCTTCAGATCTGAGGAGCAGCCAGGATAGAGAGCTGAAGGGATCTCTGAGCTCCAGGATTTGGGTCTGGACAGGCTACAAAACATGGGCTTGTATAACAATCTGTACTTGTTTAATGATGGCTCCTTTCCCCTATGGCAGAGGATCTCTGGAAGCTTTATTTTACCCTAATTAATTTTCCCTCCTCTCTGCTTTCATGGTTGACCTTTTCCATCAAGTGTCACAGAACAGACAAATTGTCTAGGAAATAGAAGTTGTTCAGCCATTATTCCCTATAGCTCTGCTCCTTTCCTCTCCTCCAGGGAAGCAACTCTTGAAGCAAGTTGTTTAAGATATTTGCAAGAGAAGCTGTGAAGTATTTGGTCTTGTTTTCATTTTAAATATGCTGGTGGACAGCACAGGCCAATTAAAGCCCCATTTTCATGACTATATTTTATGCAATCCTTGTATAGATGCACGTACAATGTAAGTCATTGCTCGTTTTAGATATAAGGGCTACACCATAATAATCACTTATCATCACTAGTCAAAAATAATTCTAAGCAGACTTGGATTTTGTTTTCTGGGAGAAACATTACTTAACAAGGGAAGAGTACACAGAGGAGTCTGCTGCTTGGAAAATAGAGAATTGAGGCATTCAATTCCAGCTGAAGTTATTGTTGTTGTTATTTCTGCACAAGTCCTAGAATTTATGCAATAAATTGGAAATAATACAAGATCAAGAAGATTTTTAATGGACTTAAAATGAAGACAATTATTGTGGTATCAGCTGTCATTGACACATAACTGCAGCAAAGTGATACAACAGTGGCTTACCCGTAAAAACAGTATTTGGTGTGGGAACCTTCAGCAGGGGTGCTAAAGAGTCAGAGAAATTGTGAAAGAAATGATTGCAGAAAATGGCAAAACTGTCACAGAGGGGCACAGAAAACATTGGAGACTCACTTCCTAACTGTCCTCACCTCTGGATGTACTGTTTCCTTACAAATTAATTTTATTCCTCAGGGTTCTTCTCTGGGGACTAGCTTTTAAAATTTGGTAGAGCCAAACCATGGTAGTCTTTGAATGACTTTTTTACAGTTTATATTAGCCTTGTGCCTTGCTGGTAAATACAGCAATTGCTTGTTATGATTTCTGTTTGTTCTTTGGGAATATAATGACATGTTTTTGCAGATTGGTACAGATTTATATATAGTCTAAATTACTTAATTAAGAAAAGTGACTTCCTCTGCCCCAAATACCTCAGTATTGAAGGATTTATTCATGGAATTAGGCAAAAAAAATTGTATTGGTACACATGAGAGATGAAAAATTTTGTATATAATTTTTTTCATTGTGAAGAATGACTGGAGACATGAAATTATATACAAGTACGACTCCATCATCATTAGGAGGAAACCAGCCTCATTTAACAGTGGGCAGGAGGGCATGAACACTTTATTCAGTCAGAAGAAGATTGTGGATAAATTACATCTCTCTGAATTTGATCAGGACAAGGAGCATGTTTCATCTTGTGAAAGACTGTGTAATATCTTTAATAACCACAGGAATGAAGGCTTTGCTCATGTGTTTCACACAGAGCTTCACCTCCATGGGGAAAGGAGCGTTCAGAGCCAGCCCAGAGGGAAGAGGCACATCCTGATCAGCGTCGCTGCCGCCTTTCCCTCCGAGGCCGCGGCTGTGCGAGCAGCGCTGGGATGAGAAACCAACAAAGGGCTCAGTGTCTCCCAGCAAAACCTCTATCATTACAGAAAGACTGCTCCTTGCAGGAGAAACAAGGCTTGCCAATAACCGTGGTGTTTTGTCAGGGCTGCTGCTGGCTGGGAGCGCCAGACAGGGATGCTGGCTCTTCACACCCACAGCAGCCGCCGCAGCGCTGGCACCGGGCTGCGCTCCGCTTGGCCTCCGCTGCTGAGCAGGACCAGGAATAGCACTGGGTGGTTCCTTGTGTGCAGGAGTGGAAAAAAAATTGTATTTAAATCCAGTGTTTTCCAAAAGTAGCTAAACCCAGGAGGTTATAAATTATTAGCCTGTAAAGCAGAAGGTTTAGGAGACTGCCACTTGTGTCTCCTGGAATAGTTTCTGCTACCTTTTTGGGATGGAGCAGAGCCTTTCATTTAGTTATTGCTTTGCAGCTGAATTTGCAGCAGCTGCAATTTATCTAATCCTTGCAGTACATTTTCACTCTAGAAAAAAAATCCAAACAACAAACAACAGAAAATTGAATTTTGCCTCATTATTTGATTTTGTTTTGTGTTACCAAGATTTTCATTACTTTTAGGTTGAGCCCATTAATTCTTTACCTGCTGTGTCCTGCCACTCTTCACAGGACCCCTTCTCATCAGAGAAGAGGAAGGGAGGAGAAAGATGTAATCTGTGGTTAGAAACAACCAAGAGTAAGAAGCAGAGAGTGCTTAATGATTTAACTAGTGCTTCCTTTTCCACTCTGAAGTAAATTTTTTCCACTATGCTTTAAAAAACCAAATATTTGTTGGAGAAATGTGTCTATTCACTACATTTATCTGTTAATGCCTAACATAAATTTATTTTGCCTTAAAAATGTAAATTTTTGTTCCACGGTTGACTTGTGCGCTAATGGTTTATTGAAGAACACTTAAGTAGGAAAAAGTCATATACAGATGATGGGACAACCAGGATGAAACTATGACAACAAACCACCTTGTATGTGTTTAACCTAAACTCCTGTTGGCGATGGGAACAATTTGAGGATGAGAAACTTCAGGACCCTAAGTGGGTGCAGGGGCAGCTCTGCACCTGAGTAGCAGCTCTGTAGCTGCCCTGCTGTCCCTAGAAATGTGTACATACACACTGTGTATGGGTGTGTGTCTTTTGAAGGAAGGAAAAGGAAACTGTGTGTATAAGCTTTATGAAAAATAGCATGTGATTTACTTTTCTTTGTGAATTTTGTGTATTAGAATGATCAGATTAGATAAAATACATAGAAATGAATTTTGGAACTGCACAACCAAAATTGTGACTTCTACAAATAACTAAAAAAAAATTGCCAGCTGCACAGGAGTACAAAAAAAAGAGAATTTTATTGCATTAAGTATGGCATGAATAATGCAATCAGTAAAATATTTTATCTGTTTGTAATTTAATATTTCAATTTACTTATATTTGCTATTGCTTTCTAAGTTTTTGATTTCTAATTTTTAAATTCAGGATGAACCAAACACTGGATGGTTCAAGTAATTTTCTGAAGCTTGGAAGAGAAAACATAATATGTTAGAAATACTGCTATATAGAATATTTGAGAAAATACAGAGTGAGGTCCAGGTATTGGTACATGCAAGTATATCAGTCTTTATCAGCACATCCTGTTTGGGCTATCTTCCCACAAACAGCTTAGGTGTTAGTCTCACAGAAGCAGTGTATCATTCTTTTCTGTTTATTTTTGGCAACTACAAATACCATAGAGGATATTTGTTTTTGTAACACTGTAATGAGGAAATAGATTTACTGGCTGCAGTCACAAGAATGCTAAGCAGATATTCGTTTGTTTAATCTCTGCAGCTTTGTTGAAAAATTTATAACTGTCTGGGACAAATTGTTAGGGAAAAAATTGGACATTTGAGTTTATGGTTATACGATATTTTTATAGCACCCAAAAAGGTATGGGAGATAGTGTGGGCACTTACAGATACAGAACAACCAGCAGAGAAAAAGTTATTAGTGCCACAGGCTTGGTGGCACAAACAGGGCACCCACAGCAGAGTGCTCAGGGCTAGGAGGACAGGCTGGCTTCACACTCTGGGAGGAATTTGCCATCTGGGTCCTCACTGGGAAGTGCATGTGTTAGATAAGGTGCTGTATGCCAGATGAAAGCAATCATGGAGCAGATTTTACTTTTCATCACCTAAGATGGAACGATTAGTCCAGATCGTGAGGACACAGTCTCAAGCTGCATCAGGAGAAATATAGGTTGGATATTAGGAAGAAGTTTTTCACAGCAAGAGTGATAAAATATTGGAATGGCCTTCCTGGGGAGGTGGAGTCATCATCCCTGGATGTGTTAAAAAAAAGAATGGATATGGCACTTGGTGCCATTGTTAAGGTGTTTAGGGCATGGGTTGGATTTGGTGATCTTGAAGATCTCTTCCAACCTTGTGATTCTGTGATTCTGTGATCTAGGGTTCAGCTATATGACCACTTTCTTCTATCAGGATGGTGATTTTTTGGCATATCCTTCCATAGTGGAACGACACACCCAAATGTGTGGCAAAGACAAAGAAAAAATCACAATCCCAGATCACCACTGATAACCATTATTTCTTTAATTTTGAGCCCAGAATCACCCTATCCAACTTAGGCACTTCATGAAAGTGACTTCAAATCTGTACAGAAAGAATTGAAAGTATAAATACCCTTCTGCAGAGAGACCTACAGTAACAGTTCTTCTCACCTGAGCTCCCCAAGTACAGCTCTTACAGTGGAGGGGACTGAAACAGGTTGCTCCTGCTAGTCAGCCCTGGGTAGCAGGTCAGAGCTTCTGAGAGATCTGCTTTATTCCTGCTTCCCTGAGCCAAGCAGGCTCATCCTGCACACAGCCAACCAAAAGCTGAAGACACAGAGAAACACAAGAAAAGAACAGCATGGTGCTCCATCTGGTTTGCTTGCAGTGCTACCACACTTTTTTTTCCCCTTCACTTTTGGAGTCTAACAAGCCCGAGAGCTGCTGGGTACTGCTCAGACTCAGACAAGCTGTTTTGATCGGTCACCTTCTGCTTGTCTGCAGCTCCAGGGCTGTTTCCACTCCTGCTTTGCCTGTAGGAGTGAGGTCAACCAGCTCCTGCTTCTACAAGTGAATTCTCAGCCTGGTCTCTACCAGGCTGAGAATTCACCTGGTTCGTCTACCTGGTTTTCCTATAAAGAAGCAAAACCAAAAAAAAAGGTAAAGAAGACAAAGCTACAAACAAAGCCTGGCATAAGGACTAGTATTTATCTGCCTTTTTTTTTTTTTTTTTTTTTTTTACTTCAGTGTTACTGTTTTTATCCCAGTCTCAATATTTTGTGTGATATGTCTTGCAAGATAGTACAGAGGGCCCTGTTCCATCCATGTTACCTATGGATTTACACCAAATTGAACTGAACAAATTGTCATTTTTTTCTGCTCCCTCCCTCAACATATTCATTGGTGGTTTTTATTTTCTTTGACCTTGCTACTAGACACAGGATGGATGAGGAAAAAAGCAGGCAAGCATCTCCAGCTGCTATAGCCATGAAATAAACTTCCTTTTTCAGTTTATTAACCCTGAAGGGCACTTGTTGCAGTTATCTCTTTGAAGGTAATATCTGTAAAAAGTATTTGTACTTCACAGTTTCTTTCTGCTTCTTCCCTTGAATATTATTTTAGAAACAATTAGGACTCTGCTAACAAAATAGGTCCTTTTTGCCTTTATATATAAAAAAATCACCTCACCAATGCACTAATATTTTGCAGGAACGTGGGGTCTTTGACAGCATTTTCTTTGCTTCAGATTGGTGACTTGAATCTACCCTGCAATCAAGCTGCTATTGCCAGTCCTGACATGTCTGTCTCTTCCTTTTATTAGGTGAATAGTGTCAAAGAGCCTTGGCTTCAACTCACCAGGAAACTGGAAAATTTTCTGCAACCTTAACTTGCAGAGGAAATTCTTCTCCTCCTCAAAATTTATATTTATAAAATAAGTGTCAATGGTAACAGAGGAGTACATATTTCAGGTCAGTGCCGTGGAGAATATTTTCAAAAACTTTTATAAATTGGACTTGCAAATTCACAGAAACATTGTTCTTTAGTTAGGGAATAATGATAGAGAGTTTTCACTGAAAAAAAAATACTTCACTGTCTTAAGTAGTATGCTGAGAAATCAAAAAGGATGTCTCATTTTCATAGGGCTTGTGAAGAACATGGCATTTGAGAGATGATAGGACATTAGAGGTAAATGGGAATAAAATGGAAACAGCACTAATCAGCAGTTGATATTTAGGAGATTTGAAAAGTGAAATAATAATTTTTGTCATCAAATTTGAGATATAATATGATGCAGTCTTTATTTTCCTCTCAGGTAATTTGTACATATATGTTTAGTTGCTGCTGAATAACATTTAGCATAGGTAAATCTTTGTTTATTTTGGGGAAAAAAGGATTTCAGTCATTTCAGAAGCAAGAGAAGTTGTTTTTTTAATTGCACATTTGAATAATTTAGGGTTTAATTGTTATTTATTTAATAATTACAGTATTAACATCATTCAGCAGCTATTCTATGTGCTATTGTCTGTGATCTCTAAGTGACAGTCTTGAAAGATCAGGCTGCCTTTAGCAAGTGATCCCATCTTGCAATCATGTAGAAATTTTATGTTTTACAAGTTTAGCTTTGCATCTTTCCAGTCACATGGATAAGTATCTGTGCTGTCAATGACTCAAGTCAAGATTATTTTCTTCAGACAAGGAACAGCAGTTGCCCAGAAAAATTTGTATGAAAAATTTGTATCATAATGCATTACCATTTTACTAGTGTTTATTTTCAATACAAAATTTGTTGGCACTGAAATAGTTGAAACTAGGATTTTAAACACAAGTATAGATTATATCTACTCCAACAACTTTATCTCTACAATAAATATATACAAATTTACAAATTCATCACACTGTAATTTTCAGCTGATGCTTAAAGTAATTACACATTCTGTGCTGATAACACATTCAAGGTTTGTTGTTTTTTTATGATACCACAAGCTGGCGAGACACCTAGATCAGGCCTGCTAATGCTAATTGGCAGATAAAGCATAAATCTGAGGGAGTCTGGATTCTTGCCTTTTGCCAGTTTTTTGTTGATTGGGAACTGAATTCTTTTTATCCTGGCTTTTGAAAAATGCCAAGCTATTCACTGTTGTCTTTCCTATGTGCATTTTAATCCATCAGTTCTGTTACTCCTTTAATGCCTTGTTGTTTGTTTTTAATCCAGTAGACTAAAATGGTTTTCTTTTTAACTGCCTTTTAAAATCAATCATACAAGACTCCCTAATGCAAAAAATAATTGGTTCTGATGACATAGCTATAACATTGATGAGGTGTTTCTTTCTTGTTTATTTATAGAGGTGTATGACCTAGTGATAATAGCAGTGAAGAACTTTGAAATATACTAATTTACCTGCATGTCAGGTGAACACACTTGGTCATTACCTATATAGATTTTATACCAAATATATCAAGCTTTCTGGAAATTCATCTCCTTTCAAGGTTGTGAATCTTATTCCAAGACCTGATCCCTACATATCCTGTGGTCTGAGTATATTTACATGCTATTCTTTATTATCCTTACTTTTACTATACAAGTAAATATAGTCTTAAAACAGGAATCCAGAACCTGCTCATGCATGGCATAGATCTTCTTGAAAATAGTACAGTAATTTATCATAAAAGGAAAATACTGGAATCTTCTTTTTAAAGCCTCCTCCCATTTTTTGTGAACTTAGACCTGATTCTCATTAAAAAAAATAACTCTGTAAGTGAAGGAGCATGGAATCCCACTAGATGTGGCTGAATGTGTAAAGGCAAGGTCATAAAGTAATAGCAGATGACCACAGAAGATAAAATGACACAAAGATAATAGATAATTCTAAGCAATCAAGACAGAGTGCTTTCAAAAATTAATTTCTGAAAGAAAAGATGAAGATGTGCATTGATAGCCACTGAAAGTAGCTATAGATGGTATAGATACAACCATAAAATGGTGTAGGTCCAACCATACTTCAGGAAGGCCCTGGTGAATAGTTCTCAGAAACCAGAAGAATACATTGGGGGAAAACACTCTAAATTTGTTTTATTTCTAATATTTGGCCATGAAACATCCACTGATGGTTACAGGTGGACAGAGGCCAGTGAGCAGGGTGGATTTCTGAGCTGGCCAGTGTGGCTGCTCCTGTGCTTATGACCACCTGTGAGTGGAGGGGTATTAATTGACTTTGTGCACCTTTCCTTGCCATTAAAATGAGGAAAGAAAAATCACTAACTTGTGATTGAACAAAATTATTCTTGCCATAGCTCATATAAACAATTATGTTTCCTCTCTTCAGAGGAGAAGCTGCCTTGAATATCTTGGTTCTCTTTTTCTGAAATACTGTCTCATAATGGTAGAGCTCACACAAAATAGTTGTATTTGGCTACTGGAAGTTTTCTTCAGATAATACACATTGAGATAAAAAAGGAAATTGAAAAAAGGGGTTTAAAGTTGCTGACAGACCTAGTGTGTGCCATTTGTATAATATGCAGACTTAAAGTAAGTCAGCAAAATCTGTATTATCCTAATACCTAAATTTTTATTGTTAAGTCATTATGTATTATTTTCACTGTGTTTTAAGGCCTTCTGTAACCCATAGGTGGTAACATCAGACAGATCTACCAAATTATTTGTCTTAACTTGCAGATCTGTGTCTGCCAACACACAAATCTTCTCTCCGTTTTTCCGGGAAATCAGATCTTCAGAAGGTGTGAAAGCACCTGCCAGAATTGCAGACTTTGGGTGGTGGCAAGGGGGCACAGACCCAGCTTTGCTCATCTTTGACACTGAAAACTTGTATGTGTTTGTACTGTAGAGCTACTGCTGTTCAATAAATTGAAGACTACATATCATTTGTAGATAAATGTACCCTCTGTGTCTATACAGATGAAATTAGCAAAGTGTCTTCTTCCAGAACAGCATCATATGATCTTGGTTATGCCTTCTGTGGTCTCAGGGGCTTCTCTGAGCCTGGATTTGTGTCTTGCAGCACTTTGCTATAACTCAAATGTCCTTCCTGACCTTATATGCAAGACAAAGACCATGACTTTGTGCTACATCCCTGTGTGTTGCAGGTGAGACTGGGTTTCTTGCAAGGGAGAGCTTACTTGTGTGTCTCAGCTCAGTGCAGACAAACTTATGTTACAGGAAAGTAAACAGAATTTTTAAGAAGTTTCATTTTGTCTGGATTTTGGATGTACAGTGATGGATGCCTGTATTTGTAAGAAATACAGTTGAATCTTGATTTTTTATTCCTCAAGAAAATGGAAAAACATTTTGCTAAAATTAAACAGACATCTTAATTCAGTTTGCTTCCAGTCTCTGCTTAATATGAGTTTTAACAAAAATATACCTCTGCTATAGAATTTTGCACATTTTATACATGCAATTAAATATTTTTATTGATACACTATTTTGTTCATTATCTGTTCATTATCTTTTCCTTATTAGCCAGCACTATATTGCCATTTTTGCCACTCCATTGGATGAACCTATACTTTCCTCCAGCCTGTTGGCACTTTGCTTTATACATGCTTCTAAATAATGCCTCGTGCTCTGTTCTCTCAGTGCAATATTTAAGCCTCATGTAGAGTAGGGTTAATTTACTGGAAATGTAGGAAGTGGTTAACTTACCATTACCTACAGTACATGGGCACAATCAAATTTAAAAGATCTTATTAAAACTCAAATATTTTTGGTTTCTTAGGGAGCTGGGCTGTATCTTGACCCAAAGTTAGTAGCGAAATCTGTTCATCTCACAGTGAAAGGGGATCATTGAATATCAGAGTTAAAAAGGCCCAAAAGAGTTTAATCCATCCCTTTTAGTTCAGACAGACCAAAGTGGGTTTCACTAGATGGACATCTTGAACAAGAGTGTACACCACAGCTCTACGCTCTGCTTTTACTTTGCTTTTTGCAAGCTGTGCTTCTACAAGGCAATTCAAAATTTTATTATGCCACTTACTATATTGGGTTTTCTGGGCCCTATATTTCTTCAGACACTGTGATGAAACATCCTTGAAGACATGGTCTGTGTTCCTGCATTTCAGTCAGTGCATTGCTAAGGGGAAACATTCCTGAAAGGTAGGAATAAGTCCTGCCTATTGCGGGGATGTCAAAACCCAAGCATGGCTGCAGGGACAGAGAGGCAGTAAAGTCCATGAAGAGCAGGTGGGGCAGTGACAGGTCCTGCACTGAGAGCAACAGAGCCACCCATGGCAAACTGTGTTTGGAGCCCACTATAATTAGGCATGGACATTCCCCTCTTCAGGTAAACCATGGACATCAGCTGGGCTCTGCAAGAGCAGGAGATTGTCAGAACACATTCAGGAATGATTAGGAATATTAACAGACACCTATCTTGTTTGTTAAACCATTCCTCAGAAGACTCCAGCACACTTTGTAGAGGCATCTGATGACATTTTTAGGTTGTGCGTTAGGAATAATTTCCATGTGGAGATTTGACTTTTAACCAGGTGCAGAAAACAGAAGAACAAGATGACTGTAAATATCAACACTTAGGTAACTAATATCTGGGCAATGAAATCTGTGAACCTAGTTTCTGAAATTATGACTATGCTGTGCCCCTTTGCTAGTCAGGATTCGACCTTTCTTGTAACTGAAGCAAGACTTTAAACTAAAGCTTCCTGTTTTTACAACAGGAAGCAACTAATATCACTGGTGCTCAACAGAAATCAGAAACTGATGTTGCACTGTTAGTTGAAGAATTATATTGGTAATAAATGAACATTCTCCCTCTGCTGTGGCAGACAGCTCCACTTGCTCTAGCAGTTGATTCCAACAAATGAGTTCTCAGGCACTTGGTATGTACCTGTTTTCTCTGGAAGATGCTCGGGGTTCTGTGGGAAGATTTGTGCATAATAAAGTGTGATCTGTGCATAACAAAGCATCTCCTTAAAATAGCTGTGTTTTAATGAGTTGAATTTATTTACTTTCAGTAGATGCTACTCAACTGTATTTCTCCTTCTGCCACAAGGGCATTGGACATGAAAGATTCTTTAGGCTTTGGCTGATGTACTGGTGCTGCTTACCAGGAAGAAGTAATGTGTATTGCCTTTTGCACATCAAAATCTGGCATTTGTCTCTAGTTATTTTCAGCAGCAAGAATATTTTTATCAGGAATATCAGGTTAGGTGTAAGGATTAATTAGAGCAGAATAAGATGTGACAAACTTAACAAGAGACCTGTGGGAGTGCAAGGTTTTATTTATTTTAAAATGAATGGATTTCACTCCCAAACCTGTATTCTGTAATGTTTCAGTCATAGAGACTCCCAAGAACCAAGACAAGTCTGTCCAGCTGGGCTGATCAGGATCACTTGTAAGGGACATGGAGCATAAAAGACACCAGCCACTGAGTCTTCTTTACCTTCTGATTGATAACAAAAAAAACGGTTTTGGATAAGGTCTTTTATACTCTTCAGGAGTCAGCTGTTGTCATTGGGCGACCTTCCACCTCAGAGTCCTTCATACTTTGCCCATATATCTTGATTTTAACTTCTACTCTTTTTGTTCCCTAGTTTTAGGTACATTTATGGCTGCGTGGCTTCTTGGGACAGCAAGAAGAGGGATGGCAAAGATGAAAGGCTGTAACTTTGAGTCCTCTCTCTTGCACTCCTATTAGGTTTTCTGCTGTAAACAGATGGCAAGCCCAACCTAGGCTGAAGAATCACAGGTTTTTATTGCTTATTTAAGTAATAAACCAAGTTGCACCAGAATTTTTTTATTACACCAGTGTCTAGCAGACCTCTATTTTACAGGAGGAGTAAAATGACTGAATTAATGACCTCAGCATCCCTGTAGTGTCTAAAAACTGAAGGTATGGCCTCTGTATTCACCTCTATGTGAATATATCACACAGGTAATGTGTTCAATACAGCAGTTATGGTAGCAATGTCATTTGACATTCAATTGGATGTAGCAAATAAATTGTGATGGTGATAAATACTGTGTACAATATACCTTCATATTGGTGCAAACCCTAGTGAAATTAATTCCCCCATTTTGTTCTTTTTCATCAAATCATTCCCAATGAGTGGTTCCTTTGTGATCAGTGACACTGATGGAAGTGGTGCTTGGAACTGCTGCTCCTAAAAACCATCTGAATCAGAGGAAAAGTGCAGAACCCAGGTCTGGGTCTTCTCCCTTAGTTTGTGTTCAGAGGATTTGTAGGGTTTCTTCTATGCCTTTATTTGGTATACAGAGGAAAAGGAAAACGTGATTCTGAAACTACGTTTGGACACTCATAGTAAATGCTCTTCAAGGCCTACCAAGCCATGTTAAAGACTAAGTGTTGCAAGTTAATCAGTGCCTTGAGGTTTCACTTCTTATTAATGGAAAAAGTTTGTGTTGACTGTGGCTTAGTCACACAAAAGTATTTGAGTCCCCTAAGAGAGGGAGCCCTACATCTGAATTTGGCAAATGTAGATGGAGGGCAGGTACGCAGAAGATGTGGGTGAAAGTGAGACCACAAACGATGAATAAAGTCTGAAGGCTTAGACTGTCACAGGTTACATCTGAAATAAGTTCTGTCAGATCACTGCATCAGTTTACATCATGTGTTATTTTCCTTTTACTTGCCTTTGATGTGCAGCCCTTGGCTATGATGCTAATGCTACCTGCACAGAATGAAAAGGAAATTGTCCACCTGACTCTGACTGGGTTATATATCTAAATGTGAAGTGAAGTAAATCAAAGCCAAGACTCAGAAGTAGTTGCTGTCCTGAAGAACCAAGTATTTTATTTTATATTGTGCACAGGACTATGGTCACTGTGTTCCTGTGTCACTGACTGAAAAGGAAAAGCAGTGTTTTGTAACCATGACATACCCTCTTATCTTCCTCAAGTAATGAGCTCATCCAGATTACTCCAAGGGGATGCTTACATTTTATCAGTGGCGCCTTGTTGCACAATTTCCAGTTTCTTTCTTGAAGATACAATAAAAGATTTATGTCTGAAGGACTATGATGTGGTTTTCATCTAAGAGCAAAACAATTCCTTCTAAAAAAATACTGTATTCCCAGATGATTTCATAATTGCAAACAGCGTTGATGAGCTCTGTGGCTTAAATGAGTTTATAACATATTTGCTGTGTATTCTAGTGAGTATATTTGGATGCACTTAGTAAAATCCCCCTGCTTTTTTAAACTGACACTAAATAAGTGTGTTCCATTAGTTGATGTCTACTGTAATATGTAGTTTTTTCCATTTAATTTCAATTTTTTTTAATATTTCTCTCTCATTCTGTATGTGTGTGTGTGTGTTTTAAGTAGTTTCAAATCTGAAAGTCAGCCATGTTTCTCATAATCAGACATCAGAAAGGCTTTTTTCTCTTTGTGTTTTCATGCCACTTGAGGATAAGCAAGTTTCAGAATACTGCATGTTTTTGATGTATGGGTAAAATTCACATCTTCTGTTCTTGGTGCAGAAAGCTTATCTGCACTGCAGATCTCAATTGGATATTCTGTTCTCATCCCCTGCACTGGGCTCAGGTTGTTATCACCATGATTTCCATGTGCAGATAATTCACAATTCCTGCAGCATGGACAGGAGAATTGGCCTGTATCAGTAATGTCAACATGCAGAAAAATATTTTATAATACACCTTGCATGAAAAGAATTTCTGAGTCTGAGCTGCTATCAGGAAAGAAACGTAAGACATTGATTTAAAAGACCAGTGACATGATTTTAGGTAACACTGAAAAGGCAACACAGGCTAGCTGGTTAGAATTAGTTTATCACACTGAATTATGAACATGGTCTTACTACTTTGGCTATTCTGTTTCTTTTTACACTAGTATCATTTGATGTTAGAAATGTGTTGTATTTTAGCCTGTCTGTGGTAAAGTCTGTTGATTTTACTTGAAAGACTTTCTGAGTGCTTTTTGGAAATAATTTACAGTGCACAAGTTCTGATTTGAGTTATGGACTTCCCTTATTCTTACTGCTACATCCGGTAGAAAATAATGTCTTTTTTCCAGATAGATCTCAGCTGTCTTGGGTCAAATTTGTGTTCCTTTTTATTCAGGATATCTATCATTTAAGAGTGGGCATTCTGAGGACTAAATTAAGGCAAAGGATGTATGTTGATGCTCTCAGTATTGCCATGAATTGGGTCATTCTGTAGCCTAGTAAGAAAGGGCATTTCAGCTGCAAAGGTTGTGTCATGACATTAATATTCTCAGGATTAGTTTCAACCTTTGCATCGCCATGTTGCACACAAGTGACACAAGTTATTCTGGATCTGGATCAGGGTCTAAGTTTTGCAGAAGTTTCTGAACCTTTGCATTTTGCATTTTTCATCAAGGACTTGCCCAAGTCCCCTTCACTTCCCCATTGTTAAATTTGTGCTGGCCTTAAGCCCTAGATATTAAATTAGAATATTACCATTAACTTCCGACATGATGGGCAAAAAATAATGGCTCTAATTTCAGAAGGCAGGACTTTAGCAAATAAGGCATGGATTGGCTGTCCATACCAGTGATTACCTGTGAGCAGTTAGTGCAGCACCTGTGGAGCCCAGGCTTGGCAAGGAAATGACATCTCTGGACACATCAATTTCAGGTGAGACACTTCTGTTGGCTGTGTGGTGTTTTGATCTGATAACATCGCTCTCACAGCTCAGATCTGGAGGGTGCTCTGTAGCTTACACAAGGACCCAGGAAAGCTATGGTCAAGGATAGGGTGGGAAAAGAACAGTGAATCTGGCTATAGGCTTTGGAAAAAACATCAAAGCATTTCAGCTTCTTATAAGTCCCAGAATACTGCATGCCTTTGCATTCAGATTCCTCATTCATTTAACCAGGATTGCAATGGGAATGGAAACAACAGAACATGAATCCACGGAAACAAAGGCGTTTGTATTATTCTGTGTGGCCCTCAGAAGCTGCAGTTTGGATATAATTATGACTCAAATGAAAGGACATTAACAAAGCAAATGAAATATTTTGTCTCTAATCTGTTCCAAAGAAAGCTTTTACGATTGCAAATTTCATAGAGAGTTTTGGCCTCTTTTTCATAACACTATTTAAAACAGGTTATTTACCCTTTCAAATGGATCTATCTTTACTGGCATCTGAAAAATTTGTTTAAAGATACTTATTTTACAGAGAATCTGTCAAATTCAAGTAGAAGAAAACTGAATTAGTTCTTAAAGGATAAATCTGTGGTGTGGGGAAAATCAGGAAAAAGTTGTACCATGAAGAGTTGCTTTATGGATTTAGTTAGCTCTTTCAGGGATTTTTGTGAAGAATAAGGCAGATGGACTTAAAGGCAAGACTTTCAAGGGAACCTCTGTTTTTAGGAGTTCACATAAAGGTCTTGGATAAATTCAAAATGAATTTTAGTACCTAAGATTAAACTAAACTAGTTTAGTCTTAGGTACTAAACTGCCTATTTGCTTACTACCTACTTACTCTACTACTTCTGGTGGCCATAATTACCATCATGTCCCATGGTAGCTCATGGAGAGAGACCCAGGTATCTGAACAAAGTTATTCAGAGCTGAACAGTGAATGTGTGGTCAACAAGCTCATTCTAGATTAAATAGTCTTTATGAGGGAATACAATTTACTGACTTCTTTTTTTACATCTTATGTATCTTAATTGGCATTGAGGTCAATGCAGAGAAGCATCTTCAGTTTTCAAATTCCTTTCTTTGCTACAGAGCATCTGTAATGTAAGGATTGGGTGCTGAGGGCTAGTTCCTGTCTGGAAGAATCTGTAATTCATCATCTAGACCGAATGTTAAATTGGACAACCAGAAAGAAAAACTAATTTAGAACTGAAAGCTTAACTTTAAAGTGTTGAAAGTACCTTCAGTATATGGCAATAAATAGATGGGTGATACAAGGAAAATCTTCCATGGTTGTAGTGCTCAGGTCCTAGCTCTAGCACATACATTTTATACACTGTGTGACATGCCTACTAACTGGTCATAGTCTGCTTGCTCAGCTAAATCCTGTATTTGTGTAATATTTTCAGTTCTGGTTTTGCCCCCCAGAATATTGAATTCTGGAATGTTCCTGCTAA